>NC_133132.1:300000-533955 GCF_048418815.1 Hemitrygon akajei | reverse complement strand
AACTTCTTGTTTCTGTTCTGTTTCACTGTCTAATTGGATCGAAGTGCTTGTTTCTGTTCTGTTTGACTGTGTAATTGGATCGAAGTGCTTGTTTCTGTTCTGTTTGACTGTGTAATTGGATCGAAGTGCTTGTTTCTGTTCTGTTTGACTGTGTAATTGGATCAAAGTGCTTGTTTCAGTTCTGTTTGACTGTAATTGGATCAAAGTGCTTGTTTCTGTTCTGTTTGACTGTGTAATTGGATCGAAGTTCATGTTTCTGTTCTGTTCTGTTTCACTGTCTAATTGGATTGAAGTGCTTGTTTCTGTTCTGTTTGACTGTGTAATTGGATCGAAGTGCTTGTTTCTGTTCTGTTTGACTGTGTAATTGGATCGAAGTGCTTGTTTCTGTTCTGCTTGACTGTGTAATTGGATCGAAGTGCTTGCTTCTGTTCTGTTTGACTGTGTAATTGGATAGGAGGGCCTGTTTCTGTTCTGTTTGACTGTGTAATTGGATCGAAGTGCTTGTTTCTGTTCTGTTTGACTGTGAAATTGGATCGAAGTGCTTGTTTCTGTTCTGTTTGACTGTGTAATTGGATCGAAGTGCTTGTTTCTGTTCTGTGTGACTGTGTAATTGGATCGAAGTGCTTGTTTCTGTTCTGTTTGACTGTGTAATTGGATCGATGTGCTTGTTTCTGCGCTGTTTGACTCTGTAATTGGATCGAAGTGCTTGTTTCTGTTCTCTTTGACTGTGTAATTGGATCGAATTACTTCTTTCTGATCTGTTTGACTGTAATTGGATTGAAGTGCTTGTTTCTGTTCTGTTTGACTGTGATATTGGATCGAAGTGCTTGTTTCTGTTCTGTTTGACTGTGAAATTGGATCGAAGTGCTTGTTTCTGTTCTGTTTGACTGTGTAATTGGATCGAAGTGCTTGTTTCTGTTCTGTTTGACTGTGTAATTGGATCGAAGTGCTTGTTTCTGTTCTGTTTGACTGTGTAATTGGATCGAAGTGCTTGTTTCTGTTCTGTTTGACTGTCTAATTGGATCGAAGTGCTTGTTTCTGTTCTGTTTGACTGGGTAATTGGATCGAAGTGCTTGTTTCTGTTCTGTTTGACTGTGTAATTGGATCGAAGTGCTTGTTTCTGTATTGGTTGACTGTCTAATTGGATCACAGTGCTTGTTTCTGTTCTGTTTGACTGTGTAATTGGATCGAAGTGCTTGTTTCTGTTCTGTTTGACTATCTAATTGGATCGAAGTGCTTGTTTCTGTTCTGTTTGACTGTGTAATTGGATCGAAGTGCTTGTTTCTGTTCTGTTTGACTGTGTAATAGGATCGGAGGGCCTGTGTCTGTTCTGTTTGACTGTGTAATTGGATCGAAGTGCTTGTTTCTGCGCTGTTTGACTGTGTAATTGGATCGAAGTGCTTGTTTCTGTTCTGTTTGACTGTCTAATTGGATCGAAGTGCTTGTTTCTGTTCTGCTTGACTGTGTAATTGGATCGAAGTACTTGTTTCTGTTCTGTTTGACTGTGTAATTGGATCGAAGTGCTTGTTTCTGTTCTGTTTGACTGTGTAATTGGATCGAAGTGCTTGTTTCTGTTCTGTTTGACTGTGTAATAGGATCGGAGGGCCTGTGTCTGTTCTGTTTGACTGTGTAATTGGATCGAAGTGCTTGTTTCTGCGCTGTTTGACTGAGTAATTGGATCGAAGTGCTTGTTTCTGTTCTGTTTGACTGTGTAATTGGATCGAATTACTTGTTTCTGCGCTGTTTGACTGTGTAATTGGATCGAAATGCTTGTTTCTGTTCTGTTTGACTGTGTAATTGGATCGAAGTGCTTGTTTCTGTTCTGTTTGACTGCGTAATAGGATCGGAGGGCCTGTGTCTTTTCTGTTTGACTGTGTAATTGGATCGAAGTGCTTGTTTCTGCGCTGTTTGACTGTGTAATTGGATCGAAGTGCTTGTTTCTGTTCTGTTTGACTGTGTAATTGTATCGAATTACTTGTTTCTGCGCTGTTTGACTGTGTAATTGGATCGAAATGCTTGTTTCTGTTCTGTTTGACTGTGTAATTGGATCGAAGTGCTTGTTTCTGTTCTGTTTGACTATGTAATTGGATCGATGTGATTGTTTCTGCGCTGTTTGATGTGTAATTGGATCGAAGTGCTTGTTTCTGTTCTGCTTGACTGTGTAATTGGATCGAAGTGCTTGTTTCTGTTCTGTTTGACTGTGTAATTGGATCGAAGTGCTTGTTTCTGTTCTGTTTGACTGTGTAATTGGATCAAAGTGCTTGTTTCTGTTCTGTTTGACTGTGTAATTGGATGGGAGGGCCTGTTTCTGTTCTGTTTGACTGTGTAATTGGATCGATGTGCTTGTTTCTGCGCTGTTTGACTCTGTAATTGGATCGAAGTGCTTGTTTCTGTTCTCTTTGACTGTGTAATTGGATCGAAGTTCATGTTTCTGTTCTGTTCTGTTTCACTGTCTAATTGGATTGAAGTGCTTGTTTCTGTTCTGTTTGACTGTGTAATTGGATCGAAGTGCTTGTTTCTGTTCTGTTTGACTGGGTAATTGGATCGAAGTGCTTGTTTCTGTTCTGTTTGACTGTGTAATTGGATCGAAGTGCTTGTTTCTGTATTGGTTGACTGTCTAATTGGATCACAGTGCTTGTTTCTGTTCTGTTTGACTGTGTAATTGGATCGAAGTGCTTGTTTCTGTTCTGTTTGACTATCTAATTGGATCGAAGTGCTTGTTTCTGTTCTGTTTGACTGTGTAATTGGATCGAAGTGCTTGTTTCTGTTCTGTTTGACTGTGTAATAGGATCGGAGGGCCTGTGTCTGTTCTGTTTGACTGTGTAATTGGATCGAAGTGCTTGTTTCTGCGCTGTTTGACTGTGTAATTGGATCGAAGTGCTTGTTTCTGTTCTGTTTGACTGTGTAATTGGATCGAAGTGCTTGTTTCTGTTCTGCTTGACTGTGTAATTGGATCGAAGTACTTGTTTCTGTTCTGTTTGACTGTGTAATTGGATCGAAGTGCTTGTTTCTGTTCTGTTTGACTGTGTAATTGGATCGAAGTGCTTGTTTCTGTTCTGTTTGACTGTGTAATAGGATCGGAGGGCCTGTGTCTGTTCTGTTTGACTGTGTAATTGGATCGAAGTGCTTGTTTCTGCGCTGTTTGACTGAGTAATTGGATCGAAGTGCTTGTTTCTGTTCTGTTTGACTGTGTAATTGGATCGAATTACTTGTTTCTGCGCTGTTTGACTGTGTAATTGGATCGAAATGCTTGTTTCTGTTCTGTTTGACTGTGTAATTGGATCGAAGTGCTTGTTTCTGTTCTGTTTGACTGCGTAATAGGATCGGAGGGCCTGTGTCTTTTCTGTTTGACTGTGTAATTGGATCGAAGTGCTTGTTTCTGCGCTGTTTGACTGTGTAATTGGATCGAAGTGCTTGTTTCTGTTCTGTTTGACTGTGTAATTGTATCGAATTACTTGTTTCTGCGCTGTTTGACTGTGTAATTGGATCGAAATGCTTGTTTCTGT
Source organism: Hemitrygon akajei (assembly GCF_048418815.1). NCBI lineage: Eukaryota > Metazoa > Chordata > Chondrichthyes > Myliobatiformes > Dasyatidae > Hemitrygon > Hemitrygon akajei. The sequence goes on along the minus strand of NC_133132.1, from coordinate 530,449 downwards.
TCTGTTTGACTGTGTAATTGGATCGAAGTGCTTGTTTCTGTTCTGTTTGACTATGTAATTGGATCGATGTGATTGTTTCTGCGCTGTTTGATGTGTAATTGGATCGAAGTGCTTGTTTCTGTTCTGCTTGACTGTGTAATTGGATCGAAGTGCTTGTTTCTGTTCTGTTTGACTGTGTAATTGGATCGAAGTGCTTGTTTCTGTTCTGTTTGACTGTGTAATTGGATCAAAGTGCTTGTTTCTGTTCTGTTTGACTGTGTAATTGGATGGGAGGGCCTGTTTCTGTTCTGTTTGACTGTGTAATTGGATCGATGTGCTTGTTTCTGCGCTGTTTGACTCTGTAATTGGATCGAAGTGCTTGTTTCTGTTCTCTTTGACTGTGTAATTGGATCGAAGTTCATGTTTCTGTTCTGTTCTGTTTCACTGTCTAATTGGATTGAAGTGCTTGTTTCTGTTCTGTTTGACTGTGTAATTGGATCGAAGTGCTTGTTTCTGTTCTGTTTGACTGTGTAATTGGATCGAAGTGCTTGTTTCTGTTCTGCTTGACTGTGTAATTGGATCGAAGTGCTTGCTTCTGTTCTGTTTGACTGTGTAATTGGATAGGAGGGCCTGTTTCTGTTCTGTTTGACTGTGTAATTGGATCGAAGTGCTTGTTTCTGTTCTGTTTGACTGTGAAATTGGATCGAAGTGCTTGTTTCTGTTCTGTTTGACTGTGTAATTGGATCGAAGTGCTTGTTTCTGTTCTGTGTGACTGTGTAATTGGATCGAAGTGCTTGTCTCTGTTCTGTTTGACTGTGTAATTGGATCGATGTGCTTGTTTCTGCGCTGTTTGACTCTGTAATTGGATCGAAGTGCTTGTTTCTGTTCTCTTTGACTGTGTAATTGGATCGAATTACTTCTTTCTGATCTGTTTGACTGTAATTGGATTGAAGTGCTTGTTTCTGTTCTGTTTGACTGTGATATTGGATCGAAGTGCTTGTTTCTGTTCTGTTTGACTGTGAAATTGGATCGAAGTGCTTGTTTCTGTTCTGTTTGACTGTGTAATTGGATCGAAGTGCTTGTTTCTGTTCTGTTTGACTGTGTAATTGGATCGAAGTGCTTGTTTCTGTTCTGTTTGACTGTGTAATTGGATCGAAGTGCTTGTTTCTGTTCTGTTTGACTGTCTAATTGGATCGAAGTGCTTGTTTCTGTTCTGTTTGACTGGGTAATTGGATCGAAGTGCTTGTTTCTGTTCTGTTTGACTGTGTAATTGGATCGAAGTGCTTGTTTCTGTATTGGTTGACTGTCTAATTGGATCACAGTGCTTGTTTCTGTTCTGTTTGACTGTGTAATTGGATCGAAGTGCTTGTTTCTGTTCTGTTTGACTATCTAATTGGATCGAAGTGCTTGTTTCTGTTCTGTTTGACTGTGTAATTGGATCGAAGTGCTTGTTTCTGTTCTGTTTGACTGTGTAATAGGATCGGAGGGCCTGTGTCTGTTCTGTTTGACTGTGTAATTGGATCGAAGTGCTTGTTTCTGCGCTGTTTGACTGTGTAATTGGATCGAAGTGCTTGTTTCTGTTCTGTTTGACTGTCTAATTGGATCGAAGTGCTTGTTTCTGTTCTGCTTGACTGTGTAATTGGATCGAAGTACTTGTTTCTGTTCTGTTTGACTGTGTAATTGGATCGAAGTGCTTGTTTCTGTTCTGTTTGACTGTGTAATTGGATCGAAGTGCTTGTTTCTGTTCTGTTTGACTGTGTAATAGGATCGGAGGGCCTGTGTCTGTTCTGTTTGACTGTGTAATTGGATCGAAGTGCTTGTTTCTGCGCTGTTTGACTGAGTAATTGGATCGAAGTGCTTGTTTCTGTTCTGTTTGACTGTGTAATTGGATCGAATTACTTGTTTCTGCGCTGTTTGACTGTGTAATTGGATCGAAATGCTTGTTTCTGTTCTGTTTGACTGTGTAATTGGATCGAAGTGCTTGTTTCTGTTCTGTTTGACTGCGTAATAGGATCGGAGGGCCTGTGTCTTTTCTGTTTGACTGTGTAATTGGATCGAAGTGCTTGTTTCTGCGCTGTTTGACTGTGTAATTGGATCGAAGTGCTTGTTTCTGTTCTGTTTGACTGTGTAATTGTATCGAATTACTTGTTTCTGCGCTGTTTGACTGTGTAATTGGATCGAAATGCTTGTTTCTGTTCTGTTTGACTGTGTAATTGGATCGAAGTGCTTGTTTCTGTTCTGTTTGACTATGTAATTGGATCGATGTGATTGTTTCTGCGCTGTTTGATGTGTAATTGGATCGAAGTGCTTGTTTCTGTTCTGCTTGACTGTGTAATTGGATCGAAGTGCTTGTTTCTGTTCTGTTTGACTGTGTAATTGGATCGAAGTGCTTGTTTCTGTTCTGTTTGACTGTGTAATTGGATCAAAGTGCTTGTTTCTGTTCTGTTTGACTGTGTAATTGGATGGGAGGGCCTGTTTCTGTTCTGTTTGACTGTGTAATTGGATCGATGTGCTTGTTTTCTGCGCTGTTTGACTCTGTAATTGGATCGAAGTGCTTGTTTCTGTTCTCTTTGACTGTGTAATTGGATCGAATTACTTCTTTCTGATCTGTTTGACTGTAATTGGATTGAAGTGCTTGTTTCTGTTCTGTTTGACTGTGATATTGGATCGAAGTGCTTGTTTCTGTTCTGTTTGACTGTGAAATTGGATCGAAGTGCTTGCTTCTGTTCTGTTTGACTGTGTAATTGGATCGAAGTGCTTGTTTCTGTTCTGTGTGACTGTGTAATTGGATCGAAGTGCTTGTTTCTGTTCTGTTTGACTGTGTAATTGGATCGAAGTGCTTGTTTCTGTTCTGTTTGACTGTCTAATTGGATCGAAGTGCTTGTTTCTGTATTGTTTGACTGTCTAATTGGATCACAGTGCTTGTTTCTGCGCTGTTTGACTGTGTAATTGGATCGAAGTGCTTGTTTCTGTGCTGTTTGACTGTGTAATTGGATCGAAGTGCTTGTTTCTGTTCTGTTTGACTGTGTAATTGGATCGAAGTGCTTGTTTCTGTTCTGTTTGACTGTGTAATTGGATCGAAGTGCTTGTTTCTGTTCTGTTTGATTGTGTAATTGGATCGAAGTGCTTGTTTCTGTTCTGTTTGACTGTGTAATTGGATCGAAGTGCTTGTTTCTGTTCTGTTTGACTGTCTAATTGGATCGAAGTGCTTGTTTCTTTTCTGTTTGACTGTTTAATTTCATCGAAGTGCTCCTTTCTGTTCTGTTTGACTGTGTAATTGGATCAAAGTGCTTGTTTCTGTTCTGTTTGACTGTGTAATTGGATCGAAGTGCTTGTTCCTGTTCTGCTTGACTGTGTAATTGGATCGAAGTGCTTGTTTCTGTTCTGTTTGACTGTGTAATTGGATCGAAGTGCTTGCTTCTGTTTCGGCTTGACTGTCTAATTGGATCGAAATGCTTGTTTCTGTTCTGTTTGACTGTGTAATTGGATCGAACTTCTTGTTTCTGTTCTGTTTCACTGTCTAATTGGATCGAAGTGCTTGTTTCTGTTCTGTTTGACTGTGTAATTGGATCGAAGTGCTTGTTTCTGTTCTGTTTGACTGTGTAATTGGATCGAAGTGCTTGTTTCTGTTCTGTTTGACTGTGTAATTGGATCAAAGTGCTTGTTTCAGTTCTGTTTGACTGTAATTGGATCAAAGTGCTTGTTTCTGTTCTGTTTGACTGTGTAATTGGATCGAAGTTCATGTTTCTGTTCTGTTCTGTTTCACTGTCTAATTGGATTGAAGTGCTTGTTTCTGTTCTGTTTGACTGTGTAATTGGATCGAAGTGCTTGTTTCTGTTCTGTTTGACTGTGTAATTGGATCGAAGTGCTTGTTTCTGTTCTGCTTGACTGTGTAATTGGATCGAAGTGCTTGCTTCTGTTCTGTTTGACTGTGTAATTGGATAGGAGGGCCTGTTTCTGTTCTGTTTGACTGTGTAATTGATCGAAGTGCTTGTTTCTGTTCTGTTTGACTGTGAAATTGGATCGAAGTGCTTGTTTCTGTTCTGTTTGACTGTGTAATTGGATCGAAGTGCTTGTTTCTGTTCTGTGTGACTGTGTAATTGGATCGAAGTGCTTGTTTCTGTTCTGGTTTGACTGTGTAATTGGATCGATGTGCTTGTTTCTCTGCGCTGTTTGACTCTGTAATTGGATCGCAGTGCTTGTTTCTGTTCTCTTTGACTGTGTAATTGGATCGAATACTTCTTTCTGATCTGTTTGACTGTAATTGGATTGAAAGTGCTTGTTTCTGTTCTGTTTGACTGTGATATTGGATCGAAGTGCTTGTTTCTGTTCTGTTTGACTGTGAAATTGGATCGAAGTGCTTGTTTCTGTTCTGTTTGACTGTGTAATTGGATCGAAGTGCTTGTTTCTGTTCTGTTTGACTGTGTAATTGGATCGAAGTGCTTGTTTCTGTTCTGTTTGACTGTGTAATTGGATCGAAGTGCTTGTTTCTGTTCTGTTTGACTGTCTAATTGGATCGAAGTGCTTGTTTCTGTTCTGTTTGACTGGGTAATTGGATCGAAGTGCTTGTTCTTTCTGTTCTGTTTGACTGTGTAATTGGATCGAAGTGCTTGTTTCTGTATTGGTTGACTGTCTAATTGGATCACAGTGCTTGTTTCTGTTCTGTTTGACTGTGTAATTGGATCGAAGTGCTTGTTTCTGTTCTGTTTGACTATCTAATTGGATCGAAGTGCTTGTTTCTGTTCTGTTTGACTGTGTAATTGGATCGAAGTGCTTGTTTCTGTTCTGTTTGACTGTGTAATAGGATCGGAGGGCCTGTGTCTGTTCTGTTTGACTGTGTAATTGGATCGAAGTGCTTTTTTCTGCGCTGTTTGACTGTGTAATTGGATCGAAGTGCTTGTTTCTGTTCTGTTTGACTGTCTAATTGGATCGAAGTGCTTGTTTCTGTTCTGCTTGACTGTGTAATTGGATCGAAGTACTTGTTTTCTGTTCTGTTTGACTGTGTAATTGGATCGAAGTGCTTGTTTCTGTTCTGTTTGACTGTGTAATTGGATCGAAGTGCTTGTTTCTGTTCTGTTTGACTGTGTAATAGGATCGGAGGGCCTGTGTCTGTTCTGTTTGACTGTGTAATTGGATGGGAGGGGCCTGTTTCTGTTCTGTTTGACTGTGTAATTGGATCGATGTGCTTGTTTCTGCGCTGTTTGACTCTGTAATTGGATCGAAGTGCTTGTTTCTGTTCTCTTTGACTGTGTAATTGGATCGAAGTTCATGTTTCTGTTCTGTTCTGTTTCACTGTCTAATTGGATTGAAGTGCTTGTTTCTGTTCTGTTTGACTGTGTAATTGGATCGAAGTGCTTGTTTCTGTTCTGTTTGACTGGGTAATTGGATCGAAGTGCTTGTTTCTGTTCTGTTTGACTGTGATTGGATCGAAGTGCTTGTTTCTGTATTGGTTGACTGGTCTAATTGGATCACAGTGCTTGTTTCTGTTCTGTTTGACTGTGTAATTGGATCGAAGTGCTTGTTTCTGTTCTGTTTGACTATCTAATTGGATCGAAGTGCTTGTTTCTGTTCTGTTTGACTGTGTAATTGGATCGAAGTGCTTGTTTCTGTTCTGTTTTACTGTGTAATAGGATCGGAGGGCCTGTGTCTGTTCTGTTTGACTGTGTAATTGGATCGAAGTGCTTGTTTCTGCGCTGTTTGACTGTGTAATTGGATCGAAGTGCTTGTTTCTGTTCTGTTTGACTGTCTAATTGGATCGAAGTGCTTGTTTCTGTTCTGCTTGACTGTGTAATTGGATCGAAGTACTTGTTTCTGTTCTGTTTGACTGTGTAATTGGATCGAAGTGCTTGTTTCTGTTCTGTTTGACTGTGTAATTGATCGAAGTGCTTGTTTCTGTTCTGTTTGACTGTGTAATAGGATCGGAGGGCCTGTGTCTGTTCTGTTTGACTGTGTAATTGGATCGAAGTGCTTGTTTCTGCGCTGTTTGACTGAGTAATTGGATCGAAGTGCTTGTTTCTGTTCTGTTTGACTGTGTAATTGGATCGAATTACTTGTTTCTGCGCTGTTTGACTGTGTAATTGGATCGAAATGCTTTGTTTCTGTTCTGTTTGACTGTGTAATTGGATCGAAGTGCTTGTTTCTGTTCTGTTTGACTGCGTAATAGGATCGGAGGGCCTGTGTCTTTTCTGTTTGACTGTGTAATTGGATCGAAGTGCTTGTTTCTGCGCTGTTTGACTGTGTAATTGGATCGAAGTGCTTGTTTCTGTTCTGTTTGACTGTGTAATTGTATCGAATTACTTGTTTCTGCGCTGTTTGACTGTGTAATTGGATCGAAATGCTTGTTTCTGTCTGTTTGACTGTGTTATTGGATCGAAGTGCGTGTTTCTGTTCTGTTTGACTATGTAATAGGATCGATGTGATTGTTCTTCTGCGCTGTTGATGTGTAATTGGATCGAAGTGCTTGTTTCTGTTCTGCTTGACTGTGTAATTGGATCGAAGTGCTTGTTTCTGTTCTGTTTGACTGTGTAATTGGATCGAAGTGCTTGTTTCTGTTCTGTTTGACTGTGTATTTGGATCAAAGTGCTTGTTTCTGTTCTGTTTGACTGTGTAATTGGATGGGAGGGGCCTGTATCTGTTCTGTTTGACTGTGTAATTGGATCGATGTGCTTGTTTCTGCGCTGTTTGACTCTGTAATTGGATCGAAGTGCTTGTTTCTGTTCTCTTTGACTGTGTAATTGGATCGAAGTTCATGTTTCTGTTCTGTTCTGTTTTCACTGTCTAATTGGATTGAAGTGCTTGTTTCTGTTCTGTTTGACTGTGTAATGGATCGAAGTGCTTGTTTCTTGTTCTGTTTGACTGTGTAATTGGATCGAAGTGCTTGTTTCTGTTCTGCTTGACTGTGTAATTGGATCGAAGTGCTTGCTTCTGTTCTGTTTGACTGTGTAATTGGATAGGAGGGCCTGTTTTCTGTTCTGTTTGACTGTTAATTGGATCGAAGTGCTTGTTTCTGTTCTGTTTGACTGTGAAATTGGATCGAAGTGCTTGTTTCTGTTCTGTTTGACTGTGTAATTGGATCGAAGTGCTTGTTTCTGTTCTGTGTGACTGTGTAATTGGATCGAAGTGCTTGTCTCTGTTCTGTTTGACTGTGTAATTGGATCGATGTGCTTTGTTCTGCGCTGTTTGACTCTGTAATTGGATCGAAGTGCTTGTTTCTGTTCTCTTTTGACTGTGTAATTGGATCGAATTACTTCTTTCTGATCTGTTTGACTGTAATTGATTGAAGTGCTTGTTTCTGTTCTGTTTGACTGTGGGATATTGGATCGAAGTGCTTGTTTCTGTTCTGTTTGACTGTGAAATTGGATCGAAGTGCTTGTTTCTGTTCTGTTTGACTGTGTAATTGGATCGAAGTGCTTGTTTCTGTTCTGTTTGACTGTGTAATTGGATCGAAGTGCTTGTTTCTGTTCTGTTTGACTGTGTAATTGGATCGAAGTGCTTGTTTCTGTTCTGTTTGACTGTCTAATTGGATCGAAGTGCTTGTTTCTGTTCTGTTTGACTGGGTAATTGGATCGAAGTGCTTGTTTCTGTTCTGTTTGACTGTGTAATTGGATCGAAGTGCTTGTTTCTGTATTGGTTGACTGTCTAATTGGATCACAGTGCTTGTTTCTGTCTGTTTGACTGTGTAATTGGATCGAAGTGCTTGTTTCTGTTCTGTTTGACTATCTAATTGGATCGAAGTGCTTGTTTCTGTTCTGTTTGACTGTGTAATTGGATCGAAGTGCTTGTTTCTGTTCTGTTTGACTGTGTAATAGGATCGGAGGGCCTGTGTCTGTTCTGTTTGACTGTGTAATTGGATCGAAGTGCTTGTTTCTGCGCTGTATGACTGTGTAATTGGATCGAAGTGCTTGTTTCTGTTCTGTTTGACTGTCTAATTGGATCGAAGTGCTTGTTTCTGTTCTGCTTGACTGTGTAATTGGATCGAAGTACTTGTTTCTGTTCTGTTTGACTGTGTAATTGGATCGAAGTGCTTGTTTCTGTTCTGTTTGACTGTGTAATTGGATCGAAGTGCTTGTTTCTGTTCTGTTTGACTGTGTAATAGGATCGGAGGGCCTGTGTCTGTTCTGTTTGACTGTGTTAATTGGATCGTAGTGCTTGTTTCTGCGCTGTTTGACTGAGTAATTTGGATCGAAGTGCTTGTTTCTGTTCTGTTTGACTGTGTAATTGGATCGAATTACTTGTTTCTGCGCTGTTTGGACTGTGTAATTGGATCGAAATGCTTGTTTCCTGTTCTGTTTGACTGTGTAATTGGATCGAAGTGCTTGTTTCTGTTCTGTTTGACTGCGTAATAGGATCGGAGGGCCTGTGTCTTTTCTGTTTGACTGTGTAATTGGATCGAAGTGCTTGTTTCTGCGCTGTTTGACTGTGTAATTGGATCGAAGTGCTTGTTTCTGTTCTGTTTGACTGTGTAATTGTATCGAATTACTTGTTTCTGCGCTGTTTGACTGTGTAATTGGATCGAAATGCTTGTTTCTGTTCTGTTTGACTGTGTAATTGGATCGAAGTGCTTGTTTCTGTTCTGTTTGACTATGTAATTGGATCGATGTGATTGTTTCTGCGCTGTTTGATGTGTAATTGGATCGAAGTGCTTGTTTCTGTTCTGCTTGACTGTGTAATTGGATCGAAGTGCTTGTTTCTGTTCTGTTTGACTGTGTAATTGGATCGAAGTGCTTGTTTCTGTTCTGTTTGACTGTGTAATTGGATCAAAGTGCTTGTTTCTGTTCTGTTTGACTGTGTAATTGGATGGGAGGGCCTGTTTCTGTTCTGTTTGACTGTGTAATTGGATCGATGTGCTTGTTTCTGCGCTGTTTGACTCTGTATTGGATCGAAGTGCTTGTTTCTGTTCTCTTTGGACTGTGTAATTGGATCGAATTACTTCTTTCTGATCTGTTTGACTGTAATTGGATTGAAGTGCTTGTTTCTGTTCTGTTTGACTGTGATATTGGATCGAAGTGCTTGTTTCTGTTCTGTTTGACTGTGAAATTGGATCGAAGTGCTTGCTTCTGTTCTGTTTGACTGTGTAATTGGATCGAAGTGCTTGTTTCTGTTCTGTGTGACTGTGTAATTGGATCGAAGTGCTTGTTTCTGTTCTGTATGACTGTGTAATTGGATCGAAGTGCTTGTTTCTGTTCTGTTTGACTGTCTAATTGGATCGAAGTGCTTGTTTCTGTATTGTTTGACTGTCTAATTGGATCAGTGCTTGTTTCTGCGCTGTTTGACTGTGTAATTGGATCGAAGTGCTTGTTTCTGTGCTGTTTGACTGTGTAATTGGATCGAAGTGCTTGTTTCTGTTCTGTTTGACTGTGTAATTGGATCGAAGTGCTTGTTTCTGTTCTGTTTGACTGTGTAATTGGATCGAAGTGCTTGTTTCTGTTCTGTTTGATTGTGTAATTGGATCGAAGTGCTTGTTTCTGTTCTGTTTGACTGTGTAATTGGATCGAAGTGCCTTGTTTCTGTTCTGTTTGACTGTCTAATTGGATCGAAGTGCTTGTTTCTTTTCTGTTTGACTGTTTAATTTCATCGAAGTGCTCCTTTCTGTTCTGTTTGACTGTGTAATTGGATCAAAGTGCTTGTTTCTGTTCTGTTTGAACTGTGTAATTGGGATCGAAGTGCTTGTTCCTGTTCTGCTTGACTGTGTAATTGGATCGAAGTGCTTGTTTCTGTTCTGTTGGACTGTGTAATTGGATACGAAGTGCTTGCTTCTGTTCGGCCTTGACTGTCTAATTGGATCGAAATGCTTGTTTCTGTTCTGTTTGACTGTGTAATTGGATCGAACTTCTTGTTTCTGTTCTGTTTCACTGTCTAATTGGATCGAAGTGCTTGTTTCTGTTCTGTTTGACTGTGTAATTGGATCGAAGTGCTTGTTTCTGTTCTGTTGACTGTGTAATTGGATCGAAGTGCTTGTTTCTGTTCTGTTTGACTGTGTAATTGGATCAAAGTGCTTGTTTCAGTTCTGTTGACTGTAATTGGATCAAAGTGCTTGTTTCTGTTCTGTTTGACTGTGTAATTGGATCGAAGTTCATGTTTCTGTTCTGTTCTGTTCACTGTCTAATTGGATTGAAGTGCTTGTTTCTGTTCTGTTTGACTGTGTTAATAGGGATCGAAGTGCTTGTTTCTGTTCTGTTTGACTGTGTAATTGGATCGAAGTGCTTGTTTCTGTTCTGCTTGACTGTGTAATTGGATCGAAGTGCTTGCTTCTGTTCTGTTTGACTGTGTAATTGGATAGGAGGGCCTGTTTCTGTTCTGTTTGACTGTGTAATTGGATCGAAGTGCTTGTTTCTGTTCTGTTTGACTGTGAAATTGGATCGAAGTGCTTGTTTCTGTTCTGTTTGACTGTGTAATTGGATCGAAGTGCTTGTTTCTGTTCTGTGTGACTGTGTAATTGGATCGAAGTGCTTGTTTCTGTTCTGTTTGACTGTGTAATTGGATCGATGTGCTTGTTTCTGCGCTGTTTGACTCTGTAATTGGATCGAAGTGCTTGTTTCTGTTCTCTTTGACTGTGTAATTGGATCGAATTACTTCTTTCTGATCTGTTTGACTGTAATTGGATTGAAGTGCTTGTTTCTGTTCTGTTTGACTGTGATATTGGATCGAAGTGCTTGTTTCTGTTCTGTTTGACTGTGAAATTGGATCGAAGTGCTTGTTTCTGTTCTGCTTGACTGTGTAATTGGATCGAAGTACTTGTTTCTGTTCTGTTTGACTGTGTAATTGGATCGAAGTGCTTGTTTCTGTTCTGTTTGACTGTGTAATTGGATCGAAGTGCTTGTTTCTGTTCTGTTTGACTGTGTAATAGGATCGGAGGGCCTGTGTCTGTTCTGTTTGACTGTGTAATTGGATCGAAGTGCTTGTTTCTGCGCTGTTTGACTGAGTAATTGGATCGAAGTGCTTGTTTCTGTTCTGTTTGACTGTGTAATTGGATCGAATTACTTGTTTCTGCGCTGTTTGACTGTGTAATTGGATCGAAATGCTTGTTTCTGTTCTGTTTGACTGTGTAATTGGATCGAAGTGCTTGTTTCTGTTCTGTTTGACTGCGTAATAGGATCGGAGGGCCTGTGTCTTTTCTGTTTGACTGTGTAATTGGATCGAAGTGCTTGTTTCTGCGCTGTTTGACTGTGTAATTGGATCGAAGTGCTTGTTTCTGTTCTGTTTGACTGTGTAATTGTATCGAATTACTTGTTTCTGCGCTGTTTGACTGTGTAATTGGATCGAAATGCTTGTTTCTGTTCTGTTTGACTGTGTAATTGGATCGAAGTGCTTGTTTCTGTTCTGTTTGACTATGTAATTGGATCGATGTGATTGTTTCTGCGCTGTTTGATGTGTAATTGGATCGAAGTGCTTGTTTCTGTTCTGCTTGACTGTGTAATTGGATCGAAGTGCTTGTTTCTGTTCTGTTTGACTGTGTAATTGGATCGAAGTGCTTGTTTCTGTTCTGTTTGACTGTGTAATTGGATCAAAGTGCTTGTTTCTGTTCTGTTTGACTGTGTAATTGGATGGGAGGGCCTGTTTCTGTTCTGTTTGACTGTGTAATTGGATCGATGTGCTTGTTTCTGCGCTGTTTGACTCTGTAATTGGATCGAAGTGCTTGTTTCTGTTCTCTTTGACTGTGTAATTGGATCGAATTACTTCTTTCTGATCTGTTTGACTGTAATTGGATTGAAGTGCTTGTTTCTGTTCTGTTTGACTGTGATATTGGATCGAAGTGCTTGTTTCTGTTCTGTTTGACTGTGAAATTGGATCGAAGTGCTTGCTTCTGTTCTGTTTGACTGTGTAATTGGATCGAAGTGCTTGTTTCTGTTCTGTGTGACTGTGTAATTGGATCGAAGTGCTTGTTTCTGTTCTGTTTGACTGTGTAATTGGATCGAAGTGCTTGTTTCTGTTCTGTTTGACTGTCTAATTGGATCGAAGTGCTTGTTTCTGTATTGTTTGACTGTCTAATTGGATCACAGTGCTTGTTTCTGCGCTGTTTGACTGTGTAATTGGATCGAAGTGCTTGTTTCTGTGCTGTTTGACTGTGTAATTGGATCGAAGTGCTTGTTTCTGTTCTGTTTGACTGTGTAATTGGATCGAAGTGCTTGTTTCTGTTCTGTTTGACTGTGTAATTGGATCGAAGTGCTTGTTTCTGTTCTGTTTGACTGTGTAATTGGATCGAAGTGCTTGTTTCTGTTCTGTTTGACTGTCTAATTGGATCGAAGTGCTTGTTTCTTTTCTGTTTGACTGTTTAATTTCATCGAAGTGCTCCTTTCTGTTCTGTTTGACTGTGTAATTGGATCAAAGTGCTTGTTTCTGTTCTGTTTGACTGTGTAATTGGATCGAAGTGCTTGTTTCTGTTCTGTTTGACTGTCTAATTGGATCGAAGTGCTTGTTTCTGTTCTGTTTGACTGGGTAATTGGATCGAAGTGCTTGTTTCTGTTCTGTTTGACTGTGTAATTGGATCGAAGTGCTTGTTTCTGTATTGGTTGACTGTCTAATTGGATCACAGTGCTTGTTTCTGTTCTGTTTGACTGTGTAATTGGATCGAAGTGCTTGTTTCTGTTCTGTTTGACTATCTAATTGGATCGAAGTGCTTGTTTCTGTTCTGTTTGACTGTGTAATTGGATCGAAGTGCTTGTTTCTGTTCTGTTTGACTGTGTAATAGGATCGGAGGGCCTGTGTCTGTTCTGTTTGACTGTGTAATTGGATCGAAGTGCTTGTTTCTGCGCTGTTTGACTGTGTAATTGGATCGAAGTGCTTGTTTCTGTTCTGTTTGACTGTCTAATTGGATCGAAGTGCTTGTTTCTGTTCTGCTTGACTGTGTAATTGGATCGAAGTACTTGTTTCTGTTCTGTTTGACTGTGTAATTGGATCGAAGTGCTTGTTTCTGTTCTGTTTGACTGTGTAATTGGATCGAAGTGCTTGTTTCTGTTCTGTTTGACTGTGTAATAGGATCGGAGGGCCTGTGTCTGTTCTGTTTGACTGTGTAATTGGATCGAAGTGCTTGTTTCTGCGCTGTTTGACTGAGTAATTGGATCGAAGTGCTTGTTTCTGTTCTGTTTGACTGTGTAATTGGATCGAATTACTTGTTTCTGCGCTGTTTGACTGTGTAATTGGATCGAAATGCTTGTTTCTGTTCTGTTTGACTGTGTAATTGGATCGAAGTGCTTGTTTCTGTTCTGTTTGACTGCGTAATAGGATCGGAGGGCCTGTGTCTTTTCTGTTTGACTGTGTAATTGGATCGAAGTGCTTGTTTCTGCGCTGTTTGACTGTGTAATTGGATCGAAGTGCTTGTTTCTGTTCTGTTTGACTGTGTAATTGTATCGAATTACTTGTTTCTGCGCTGTTTGACTGTGTAATTGGATCGAAATGCTTGTTTCTGTTCTGTTTGACTGTGTAATTGGATCGAAGTGCTTGTTTCTGTTCTGTTTGACTATGTAATTGGATCGATGTGATTGTTTCTGCGCTGTTTGATGTGTAATTGGATCGAAGTGCTTGTTTCTGTTCTGCTTGACTGTGTAATTGGATCGAAGTGCTTGTTTCTGTTCTGTTTGACTGTGTAATTGGATCGAAGTGCTTGTTTCTGTTCTGTTTGACTGTGTAATTGGATCAAAGTGCTTGTTTCTGTTCTGTTTGACTGTGTAATTGGATGGGAGGGCCTGTTTCTGTTCTGTTTGACTGTGTAATTGGATCGATGTGCTTGTTTCTGCGCTGTTTGACTCTGTAATTGGATCGAAGTGCTTGTTTCTGTTCTCTTTGACTGTGTAATTGGATCGAATTACTTCTTTCTGATCTGTTTGACTGTAATTGGATTGAAGTGCTTGTTTCTGTTCTGTTTGACTGTGATATTGGATCGAAGTGCTTGTTTCTGTTCTGTTTGACTGTGAAATTGGATCGAAGTGCTTGCTTCTGTTCTGTTTGACTGTGTAATTGGATCGAAGTGCTTGTTTCTGTTCTGTGTGACTGTGTAATTGGATCGAAGTGCTTGTTTCTGTTCTGTTTGACTGTGTAATTGGATCGAAGTGCTTGTTTCTGTTCTGTTTGACTGTCTAATTGGATCGAAGTGCTTGTTTCTGTATTGGTTGACTGTCTAATTGGATCACAGTGCTTGTTTCTGTTCTGTTTGACTGTGATATTGGATCGAAGTGCTTGTTTCTGTTCTGTTTGACTGTGAAATTGGATCGAAGTGCTTGTTTCTGTTCTGTTTGACTGTGTAATTGGATCGAAGTGCTTGTTTCTGTTCTGTGTGACTGTGTAATTGGATCGAAGTGCTTGTTTCTGTTCTGTTTGACTGGGTAATTGGATCGAAGTGCTTGTTTCTGTTCTGTTTGACTGTGTAATTGGATCGAAGTGCTTGTTTCTGTATTGGTTGACTGTCTAATTGGATCACAGTGCTTGTTTCTGTTCTGTTTGACTGTGTAATTGGATCGAAGTGCTTGTTTCTGTTCTGTTTGACTGTCTAATTGGATCGAAGTGCTTGTTTCTGTTCTGCTTGACTGTGTAAGTGGATCGAAGTACTTGTTTCTGTTCTGTTTGACTGTGTAATTGGATCGAAGTGCTTGTTTCTGTTCTGTTTGACTGTGTAATTGGATCGAAGTGCTTGTTTCTGTTCTGTTTGACTGTGTAATAGGATCGGAGGGCCTGTGTCTGTTCTGTTTGACTGTGTAATTTGATCCAAGTGCTTGTTTCTGCGCTGTTTGACTGTGTAATTGGATCGAAGTGCTTGTTTCTGTTCTGTTTGACTGTCTAATTGGATCGAAGTGCTTGTTTCTGTTCTGCTTGACTGTGTAATTGGATCGAAGTACTTGTTTCTGTTCTGTTTGACTGTGTAATTGGATCGAAGTGCTTGTTTCTGTTCTGTTTGACTGTATAATTGGATCGAAGTGCTTGTTTCTGTTCTGTTTGACTATCTAATTGGATCGAAGTGCTTGTTTCTGTTCTGTTTGACTGTCTAATTGGATCGAAGTGCTTGTTTCTTTTCTGTTTGACTGTTTAATTGCATCGAAGTGCTCCTTTCTGTTCTGTTTGACTGTGTAATTGGATCGAAGTGCTTGTTTCTGTTCTGTTTGACTGTGTAATTGGATCGAAGTGCTTGTTTCTGTTCTGTTTGACTGTGTAATTGGATCGAAGTGCTTGTTTCTGTTCTGTTTGACTGTGTAATTGGATCGAAGTGCTTGTTTCTGTTCTGTTTGATTGTGTAATTGGATCGAAGTGCTTGTTTCTGTTCTGTTTGACTGTGTAATTGGATCGAAGTGCTTGTTTCTGTTCTGTTTGATTGTGTAATTGGATCGGAGGGCTTGTTTCTGTTCTGTTTGACTATCTAATTGGATCGAAGTGCTTGTTTCTGTTCTGTTTGACTGTCTAATTGGATCGAAGTGCTTGTTTCTTTTCTGTTTGACTGTTTAATTTCATCGAAGTGCTCCTTTCTGTTCTGTTTGACTGTGTAATTGGATCAAAGTGCTTGTTTCTGTTCTGTTTGACTGTGTAATTGGATCGAAGTGCTTGTTCCTGTTCTGCTTGAATGTGTAATTGGATCGAAGTGCTTGTTTCTGTTCTGTTTGACTGTGTAATTGGATCGAAGTGCTTGCTTCTGTTCGGCTTGACTGTCTAATTGGATCGAAATGCTTGTTTCTGTTCTGTTTGACTGTGTAATTGGATCGAAGTGCTTGTTTCTGTATTGTTTGACTGTCTAATTGGATCACAGTGCTTGTTTCTGCGCTGTTTGACTGTGTAATTGGATCGAAGTGCTTGTTTCTGCGCTGTTTGACTGTGTAATTGGATCGAAGTGCTTGTTTCTGTTCTGTTTGACTGTGTAATTGGATCGAAGTGCTTGTTTCTGTTCTGTTTGACTGTGTAATTGGATCGAAGTGCTTGTTTCTGTTCTGTTTGATTGTGTAATTGGATCGAAGTGCTTGTTTCTGTTCTGTTTGACTGTGTAATTGGATCGAAGTGCTTGTTTCTGTTCTGCTTGATTGTGTAATTGGATCGGAGGGCTTGTTTCTGTTCTGTTTGACTATCTAATTGGATCGAAGTGCTTGTTTCTGTTCTGTTTGACTGTCTAATTGGATCGAAGTGCTTGTTTCTTTTCTGTTTGACTGTTTAATTTCATCGAAGTGCTCCTTTCTGTTCTGTTTGACTGTGTAATTGGATCAAAGTGCTTGTTTCTGTTCTGTTTGACTGTGTAATTGGATCGAAGTGCTTGTTTCTGTTCTGTGTGACTGTGTAATTGGATCGAAGTGCTTGTTTCTGTTCTGTTTGACTGTGTAATTGGATCGAAGTGCTTGTTTCTGTTCTGTTTCACTGTCTAATTGGATCGAAGTGCTTGTTTCTGTTCTGTTTGACTGTGTAATTGGATCGAAGTGCTTGTTTCTGTTCTGTTTGACTGTGTAATTGGATCGAAGTGCTTGTTTCTGTTCTGTTTGACTGTGTAATTGGATCAAAGTGCTTGTTTCAGTTCTGTTTGACTGTGTAATTGGATCGAAGTGCTTGCTTCTGTTCGGCTTGACTGTCTAATTGGATCGAAGTGCTTGTTCCTGTTCTGTTTGACTGTGTAATTGGATCGAACTTCTTGTTTCTGTTCTGTTTCACTGTCTAATTGGATCGAAGTGCTTGTTTCTGTTCTGTTTGACTGTGTAATTGGATCGAAGTGCTTGTTCCTGTTCTGCTTAACTGTGTAATTGGATCGAAGTGCTTGTTTCTGTTCTGTTTGACTGTGTAATTGGATCGAAGTGCTTGCTTCTGTTCGGCTTGACTGTCTAATTAGATCGAAGTGCTTGTTCCTGTTCTGTTTGACTGTGTAATTGGATCGAACTTCTTGTTTCTGTTCTGTTTCACTGTCTAATTGGATCGAAGTGCTTGTTTCTGTTCTGTTTGACTGTGTAATTGGATCGAAGTGCTTGTTTCTGTTCTGTTTGACTGTGTAATTGGATCGAAGTGCTTGTTTCTGTTCTGTTTGACTGTGTAATTGGATCAAAGTGCTTGTTTCAGTTCTGTTTGACTGTAATTGGATCGAAGTGCTTGTTTCTCTTCTGTGTGACTGTGTAATTGGATGGAAGTGCTTGTTTCTGTTCTGTTTGACTGTGTAATTGGATCGAAGTGCTTGTTTCTGTTCTGTTTGACTGTGTAATTGGATCGAAGTGCTTGTTTCTGTTCTGTTTGACTGTGTAATTGGATCGAAGTGCTTGTTTCTGTTCTGCTTGACTGTGTAATTGGATCGAAGTGCTTGTTTCTGTTCTGTTTGACTGTGTAATTGGATCGGAGGGCCTGTTTCTGTTCTGTTTGACTGTGATATTGGATCGAAGTGCTTGTTTCTGTTCTGTTTGACTGTGAATTTGGATCGAAGTGCTTGTTTCTGTTCTGTTTGACTGTGTAATTGGATCGAAGTGCTTGTTTCTGTTCTGTGTGACTGTGTAATTGGATCGAAGTGCTTGTTTCTGTTCTGTTTGACTGTGTAATTGGATCGAAGTGCTTGTTTCTGTTCTGTTTGACTGTCTAATTGGATCGAAGTGCTTGTTTCTGTTCTGTTTGACTGGGTAATTGGATCGAAGTGCTTGTTTCTGTTCTGTTTGACTGTGTAATTGGATCGAAGTGCTTGTTTCTGTATTGGTTGACTGTCTAATTGGATCACAGTGCTTGTTTCTGTTCTGTTTGACTGTGTAATTGGATCGAAGTGCTTGTTTCTGTTCTGTTTGACTGTCTAATTGGATCGAAGTGCTTGTTTCTGTTCTGCTTGACTGTGTAATTGGATCGAAGTACTTGTTTCTGTTCTGTTTGACTGTGTAATTGGATCGAAGTGCTTGTTTCTGTTCTGTTTGACTGTGTAATTGGATGGAAGTGCTTGTTTCTGTTCTGTTTGACTGTGTAATAGGATCGGAGGGCCTGTGTCTGTTCTGTTTGACAGTGTAATTGGATCGAAGTGCTTGTTTCTGCGCTGTTTGACTGTGTAATTGGATCGAAGTGCTTGTTTCTGTTCTGTTTGACTGTCTAATTGGATCGAAGTGCTTGTTTCTGTTCTGCTTGACTGTGTAATTGGATCGAAGTACTTGTTTCTGTTCTGTTTGACTGTGTAATTGGATCGAAGTGCTTGTTTCTGTTCTGTTTGACTGTGTAATTGGATCGAAGTGCTTGTTTCTGTTCTGTTTGACTGTGTAATAGGATCGGAGGGCCTGTGTCTGTTCTGTTTGACTGTGTAATTGGATCGAAGTGCTTGTTTCTGCGCTGTTTGACTGTGTAATTGGATCGAAGTGCTTGTTTCTGTTCTGTTTGACTGTGTAATTGGATCGAATTACTTGTTTCTGCGCTGTTTGACTGTGTAATTGGATCGAAATGCTTGTTTCTGTTCTGTTTGACTGTGTAATTGGATCGAAGTGCTTGTTTCTGTTCTGTTTGACTGTGTAATTGGATCGATGTGATTGTTTCTGCGCTGTTTGATGTGTAATTGGATCGAAGTGCTTGTTTCTGTTCTGTTTGACTGTGTAATTGGATCGAAGTGCTTGTTTCTGTTCTGTTTGACTGTGTAATTGGATCAAAGTGCTTGTTTCTGTTCTGTTTGACTGTGTAATTGGATGGGAGGGCCTGTTTCTGTTCTGTTTGACTGTGTAATTGGATCGATGTGCTTGTTTCTGCGCTGTTTGACTCTGTAATTGGATCGAAGTGCTTGTTTCTGTTCTCTTTGACTGTGTAATTGGATCGAATTACTTCTTTCTGATCTGTTTGACTGTAATTGGATTGAAGTGCTTGTTTCTGTTCTGTTTGACAGTGATATTGGATCGAAGTGCTTGTTTCTGTTCTGTTTGACTGTGAAATTGGATCGAAGTGCTTGTTTCTGTTCTGTTTGACTGTGTAATTGGATCGAAGTGCTTGTTTCTGTTCTGTGTGACTGTGTAATTGGATCGAAGTGCTTGTTTCTGTTCTGTTTGACTGTGTAATTGGATCGAAGTGCTTGTTTCTGTTCTGTTTGACTGTCTAATTGGATCGAAGTGCTTGTTTCTGTTCTGTTTGACTGGGTAATTGGATCGAAGTGCTTGTTTCTGTTCTGTTTGACTGTGTAATTGGATCGAAGTGCTTGTTTCTGTATTGGTTGACTGTCTAATTGGATCACAGTGCTTGTTTCTGTTCTGTTTGACTGTGTAATTGGATCGAAGTGCTTGTTTCTGTTCTGTTTGACTGTCTAATTGGATCGAAGTGCTTGTTTCTGTTCTGCTTGACTGTGTAATTGGATCGAAGTACTTGTTTCTGTTCTGTTTGACTGTGTAATTGGATCGAAGTGCTTGTTTCTGTTCTGTTTGACTGTGTAATTGGATCGAAGTGCTTGTTTCTGTTCTGTTTGACTGTGTAATAGGATCGGAGGTCCTGTGTCTGTTCTGTTTGACAGTGTAATTGGATCGAAGTGCTTGTTTCTGCGCTGTTTGACTGTGTAATTGGATCGAAGTGCTTGTTTCTGTTCTGTTTGACTGTCTAATTGGATCGAAGTGCTTGTTTCTGTTCTGCTTGACTGTGTAATTGGATCGAAGTACTTGTTTCTGTTCTGTTTGACTGTGTAATTGGATCGAACTGCTTGTTTCTGTTCTGTTTGACTGTGTAATTGGATCGAAGTGCTTGTTTCTGTTCTGTTTGACTGTGTAATAGGATCGGAGGGCGTGTGTCTGTTCTGTTTGACTGTGTAATTGGATCGAAGTGCTTGTTTCTGCGCTGTTTGACTGTGTAATTGGATCGAAGTGCTTGTTTCTGTTCTGTTTGACTGTGTAATTGGATCGAATTACTTGTTTCTGCGCTGTTTGACTGTGTAATTGGATCTAAATGCTTGTTTCTGTTCTGTTTGACTGTGTAATTGGATCGAAGTGCTTGTTTCTGTTCTGTTTGACTGTGTAATAGGATCGGAGGGCCTGTGTCTGTTCTGTTTGACTGTGTAATTGGATCGAAGTGCTTGTTTCTGCGCTGTTTGACTGTGTAATTGGATCGAAGTGCTTGTTTCTGTTCTGTTTGACTGTGTAATTGGATCGAATTACTTGTTTCTGCGCTGTTTGACTGTGTAATTGGATCGAAATGCTTGTTTCTGTTCTGTTTGACTGTGTAATTGGATCGAAGTGCTTGTTTCTGTTCTGTTTGACTGTGTAATTGGATCGATGTGATTGTTTCTGCGCTGTTTGATGTGTAATTGGATCGAAGTGCTTGTTTCTGTTCTGCTTGACTGTGTAATTGGATCGAAGTGCTTGTTTCTGTTCTGTTTGACTGTGTAATTGGATCGAAGTGCTTGTTTCTGTTCTGTTTGACTGTGTAATTGGATCAAAGTGCTTGTTTCTGTTCTGTTTGACTGTGTAATTGGATGGGAGGGCCTGTTTCTGTTCTGTTTGACTGTGTAATTGGATCGATGTGCTTGTTTCTGCGCTGTTTGACTCTGTAATTGGATCGAAGTGCTTGTTTCTGTTCTCTTTGACTGTGTAATTGGATCGAATTACTTCTTTCTGATCTGTTTGACTGTAATTGGATTGAAGTGCTTGTTTCTGTTCTGTTTGACTGTGATATTGGATCGAAGTGCTTGTTTCTGTTCTGTTTGACTGTGAAATTGGATCGAAGTGCTTGTTTCTGTTCTGTTTGACTGTGTAATTGGATCGAAGTGCTTGTTTCTGTTCTGTGTGACTGTGTAATTGGATCGAAGTGCTTGTTTCTGTTCTGTTTGACTGTGTAATTGGATCGAAGTGCTTGTTTCTGTTCTGTTTGACTGTCTAATTGGATCGAAGTGCTTGTTTCTGTTCTGTTTGACTGGGTAATTGGATCGAAGTGCTTGTTTCTGTTCTGTTTGACTGTGTAATTGGATCGAAGTGCTTGTTTCTGTATTGGTTGACTGTCTAATTGGATCACAGTGCTTGTTTCTGTTCTGTTTGACTGTGTAATTGGATCGAAGTGCTTGTTTCTGTTCTGCTTGACTGTGTAAGTGGATCGAAGTACTTGTTTCTGTTCTGTTTGACTGTGTAATTGGATCGAAGTGCTTGTTTCTGTTCTGTTTGACTGTGTAATTGGATTGAAGTGCTTGTTTCTGTTCTGTTTGACTGTGTAACAGGATCGGAGGGCCTTTGTCTGTTCTGTTTGACTGTAATTGGATCGAAGTGCTTGTTTCTGCGCTGTTTGACTGTGTAATTGGATCGAAGTGCTTGTTTCTGTTCTGTTTGACTGTCTAATTGGATCGAAGTGCTTGTTTCTGTTCTGCTTGACTGTGTAATTGGATCGAAGTACTTGTTTCTGTTCTGTTTGACTGTGTAATTGGATCGAAGTGCTTGTTTCTGTTCTGTTTGACTGTATAATTGGATCGAAGTGCTTGTTTCTGTTCTGTTTGACTATCTAATTGGATCGAAGTGCTTGTTTCTGTTCTGTTTGACTGTCTAATTGGATCGAAGTGCTTGTTTCTTTTCTGTTTGACTGTGTAATTGGATCGAAGTTCTTGTTTCTGTTCTGTTTGACTGCCTAATTGGATCGAAGTGCTTGTTTCTGTTCTGTTTGACTGTGTAATTGGATCGAAGTTCTTGTTTCTGTTCTGTTTGACTGTGTAATTGGATCGAAGTGCTTGTTTCTGTATTGTTTGACTGTCTAATTGGATCACAGTGCTTGTTTCTGCGCTGTTTGACTGTGTAATTGGATCGAAGTGCTTGTTTCTGCGCTGTTTGACTGTGTAATTGGATCGAAGTGCTTGTTTCTGTTCTGTTTGACTGTGTAATTGGATCGAAGTGCTTGTTTCTGTTCTGTTTGACTGTGTAATTGGATCGAAGTGCTTGTTTCTGTTCTGTTTGATTGTGTAATTGGATCGAAGTGCTTGTTTCTGTTCTGTTTGACTGTGTAATTGGATCGAAGTGCTTGTTTCTGTTCTGTTTGACTGTCTAATTGGATCGAAGTGCTTGTTTCTTTTCTGTTTGACTGTTTAATTTCATCGAAGTGCTCCTTTCTGTTCTGTTTGACTGTGTAATTGGATCAAAGTGCTTGTTTCTGTTCTGTTTGACTGTGTAATTGGATCGAAGTGCTTGTTCCTGTTCTGCTTGACTGTGTAATTGGATCGAAGTGCTTGTTTCTGTTCTGTTTGACTGTGTAATTGGATCGAAGTGCTTGCTTCTGTTCGGCTTGACTGTCTAATTGGATCGAAATGCTTGTTTCTGTTCTGTTTGACTGTGTAATTGGATCGAACTTCTTGTTTCTGTTCTGTTTCACTGTCTAATTGGATCGAAGTGCTTGTTTCTGTTCTGTTTGACTGTGTAATTGGATCGAAGTGCTTGTTTCTGTTCTGTTTGACTGTGTAATTGGATCGAAGTGCTTGTTTCTGTTCTGTTTGACTGTGTAATTGGATCAAAGTGCTTGTTTCAGTTCTGTTTGACTGTAATTGGATCAAAGTGCTTGTTTCTGTTCTGTTTGACTGTGTAATTGGATCGAAGTTCATGTTTCTGTTCTGTTCTGTTTCACTGTCTAATTGGATTGAAGTGCTTGTTTCTGTTCTGTTTGACTGTGTAATTGGATCGAAGTGCTTGTTTCTGTTCTGTTTGACTGTGTAATTGGATCGAAGTGCTTGTTTCTGTTCTGCTTGACTGTGTAATTGGATCGAAGTGCTTGCTTCTGTTCTGTTTGACTGTGTAATTGGATAGGAGGGCCTGTTTCTGTTCTGTTTGACTGTGTAATTGGATCGAAGTGCTTGTTTCTGTTCTGTTTGACTGTGAAATTGGATCGAAGTGCTTGTTTCTGTTCTGTTTGACTGTGTAATTGGATCGAAGTGCTTGTTTCTGTTCTGTGTGACTGTGTAATTGGATCGAAGTGCTTGTTTCTGTTCTGTTTGACTGTGTAATTGGATCGATGTGCTTGTTTCTGCGCTGTTTGACTCTGTAATTGGATCGAAGTGCTTGTTTCTGTTCTCTTTGACTGTGTAATTGGATCGAATTACTTCTTTCTGATCTGTTTGACTGTAATTGGATTGAAGTGCTTGTTTCTGTTCTGTTTGACTGTGATATTGGATCGAAGTGCTTGTTTCTGTTCTGTTTGACTGTGAAATTGGATCGAAGTGCTTGTTTCTGTTCTGTTTGACTGTGTAATTGGATCGAAGTGCTTGTTTCTGTTCTGTTTGACTGTGTAATTGGATCGAAGTGCTTGTTTCTGTTCTGTTTGACTGTGTAATTGGATCGAAGTGCTTGTTTCTGTTCTGTTTGACTGTCTAATTGGATCGAAGTGCTTGTTTCTGTTCTGTTTGACTGGGTAATTGGATCGAAGTGCTTGTTTCTGTTCTGTTTGACTGTGTAATTGGATCGAAGTGCTTGTTTCTGTATTGGTTGACTGTCTAATTGGATCACAGTGCTTGTTTCTGTTCTGTTTGACTGTGTAATTGGATCGAAGTGCTTGTTTCTGTTCTGTTTGACTATCTAATTGGATCGAAGTGCTTGTTTCTGTTCTGTTTGACTGTGTAATTGGATCGAAGTGCTTGTTTCTGTTCTGTTTGACTGTGTAATAGGATCGGAGGGCCTGTGTCTGTTCTGTTTGACTGTGTAATTGGATCGAAGTGCTTGTTTCTGCGCTGTTTGACTGTGTAATTGGATCGAAGTGCTTGTTTCTGTTCTGTTTGACTGTCTAATTGGATCGAAGTGCTTGTTTCTGTTCTGCTTGACTGTGTAATTGGATCGAAGTACTTGTTTCTGTTCTGTTTGACTGTGTAATTGGATCGAAGTGCTTGTTTCTGTTCTGTTTGACTGTGTAATAGGATCGGAGGGCCTGTGTCTGTTCTGTTTGACTGTGTAATTGGATCGAAGTGCTTGTTTCTGCGCTGTTTGACTGAGTAATTGGATTGAAGTGCTTGTTTCTGTTCTGTTTGACTGTGTAATTGGATCGAATTACTTGTTTCTGCGCTGTTTGACTGTGTAATTGGATCGAAATGCTTGTTTCTGTTCTGTTTGACTGTGTAATTGGATCGAAGTGCTTGTTTCTGTTCTGTTTGACTGCGTAATAGGATCGGAGGGCCTGTGTCTTTTCTGTTTGACTGTGTAATTGGATCGAAGTGCTTGTTTCTGCGCTGTTTGACTGTGTAATTGGATCGAAGTGCTTGTTTCTGTTCTGTTTGACTGTGTAATTGTATCGAATTACTTGTTTCTGCGCTGTTTGACTGTGTAATTGGATCGAAATGCTTGTTTCTGTTCTGTTTGACTGTGTAATTGGATCGAAGTGCTTGTTTCTGTTCTGTTTGACTATGTAATTGGATCGATGTGATTGTTTCTGCGCTGTTTGATGTGTAATTGGATCGAAGTGCTTGTTTCTGTTCTGCTTGACTGTGTAATTGGATCGAAGTGCTTGTTTCTGTTCTGTTTGACTGTGTAATTGGATCGAAGTGCTTGTTTCTGTTCTGTTTGACTGTGTAATTGGACCAAAGTGCTTGTTTCTGTTCTGTTTGACTGTGTAATTGGATGGGAGGGCCTGTTTCTGTTCTGTTTGACTGTGTAATTGGATCGATGTGCTTGTTTCTGCGCTGTTTGACTCTGTAATTGGATCGAAGTGCTTGTTTCTGTTCTCTTTGACTGTGTAATTGGATCGAATTACTTCTTTCTGATCTGTTTGACTGTAATTGGATTGAAGTGCTTGTTTCTGTTCTGTTTGACTGTGATATTGGATCGAAGTGCTTGTTTCTGTTCTGTTTGACTGTGAAATTGGATCGAAGTGCTTGCTTCTGTTCTGTTTGACTGTGTAATTGGATCGAAGTGCTTGTTTCTGTTCTGTGTGACTGTGTAATTGGATCGAAGTGCTTGTTTCTGTTCTGTTTGACTGTGTAATTGGATCGAAGTGCTTGTTTCTGTTCTGTTTGACTGTCTAATTGGATCGAAGTGCTTGTTTCTGTATTGGTTGACTGTCTAATTGGATCACAGTGCTTGTTTCTGTTCTGTTTGACTGTGATATTGGATCGAAGTGCTTGTTTCTGTTCTGTTTGACTGTGAAATTGGATCGAAGTGCTTGTTTCTGTTCTGTTTGACTGTGTAATTGGATCGAAGTGCTTGTTTCTGTTCTGTGTGACTGTGTAATTGGATCGAAGTGCTTGTTTCTGTTCTGTTTGACTGGGTAATTGGATCGAAGTGCTTGTTTCTGTTCTGTTTGACTGTGTAATTGGATCGAAGTGCTTGTTTCTGTATTGGTTGACTGTCTAATTGGATCACAGTGCTTGTTTCTGTTCTGTTTGACTGTGTAATTGGATCGAAGTGCTTGTTTCTGTTCTGTTTGACTGTCTAATTGGATCGAAGTGCTTGTTTCTGTTCTGCTTGACTGTGTAAGTGGATCGAAGTACTTGTTTCTGTTCTGTTTGACTGTGTAATTGGATCGAAGTGCTTGTTTCTGTTCTGTTTGACTGTGTAATTGGATCGAAGTGCTTGTTTCTGTTCTGTTTGACTGTGTAATAGGATCGGAGGGCCTGTGTCTGTTCTGTTTGACTGTGTAATTTGATCCAAGTGCTTGTTTCTGCGCTGTTTGACTGTGTAATTGGATCGAAGTGCTTGTTTCTGTTCTGTTTGACTGTCTAATTGGATCGAAGTGCTTGTTTCTGTTCTGCTTGACTGTGTAATTGGATCGAAGTACTTGTTTCTGTTCTGTTTGACTGTGTAATTGGATCGAAGTGCTTGTTTCTGTTCTGTTTGACTGTATAATTGGATCGAAGTGCTTGTTTCTGTTCTGTTTGACTATCTAATTGGATCGAAGTGCTTGTTTCTGTTCTGTTTGACTGTCTAATTGGATCGAAGTGCTTGTTTCTTTTCTGTTTGACTGTTTAATTGCATCGAAGTGCTCCTTTCTGTTCTGTTTGACTGTGTAATTGGATCGAAGTGCTTGTTTCTGTTCTGTTTGACTGTGTAATTGGATCGAAGTGCTTGTTTCTGTTCTGTTTGACTGTGTAATTGGATCGAAGTGCTTGTTTCTGTATTGTTTGACTGTCTAATTGGATCACAGTGCTTGTTTCTGCGCTGTTTGACTGTGTAATTGGATCGAAGTGCTTGTTTCTGCGCTGTTTGACTGTGTAATTGGATCGAAGTGCTTGTTTCTGTTCTGTTTGACTGTGTAATTGGATCGAAGTGCTTGTTTCTGTTCTGTTTGACTGTGTAATTGGATCGAAGTGCTTGTTTCTGTTCTGTTTGATTGTGTAATTGGATCGAAGTGCTTGTTTCTGTTCTGTTTGACTGTGTAATTGGATCGAAGTGCTTGTTTCTGTTCTGTTTGATTGTGTAATTGGATCGGAGGGCTTGTTTCTGTTCTGTTTGACTATCTAATTGGATCGAAGTGCTTGTTTCTGTTCTGTTTGACTGTCTAATTGGATCGAAGTGCTTGTTTCTTTTCTGTTTGACTGTTTAATTTCATCGAAGTGCTCCTTTCTGTTCTGTTTGACTGTGTAATTGGATCAAAGTGCTTGTTTCTGTTCTGTTTGACTGTGTAATTGGATCGAAGTGCTTGTTCCTGTTCTGCTTGAATGTGTAATTGGATCGAAGTGCTTGTTTCTGTTCTGTTTGACTGTGTAATTGGATCGAAGTGCTTGCTTCTGTTCGGCTTGACTGTCTAATTGGATCGAAATGCTTGTTTCTGTTCTGTTTGACTGTGTAATTGGATCGAACTTCTTGTTTCTGTTCTGTTTCACTGTCTAATTGGATCGAAGTGCTTGTTTCTGTTCTGTTTGACTGTGTAATTGGATCGAAGTGCTTGTTTCTGTTCTGTTTGACTGTATAATTGGATCGAAGTGCTTGTTTCTGTTCTGTTTGACTGTGTAATTGGATCAAAGTGCTTGTTTCAGTTCTGTTTGACTGTAATTGGATCGAAGTGCTTGTTTCTGTTCTGTTTGACTGTGTAATTGGATCGAAGTTCATGTTTCTGTTCTGTTCTGTTTCACTGTCTAATTGGATTGAAGTGCTTGTTTCTGTTCTGTTTGACTGTGTAATTGGATCGAAGTGCTTGTTTCTGTTCTGCTTGACTGTGTAATTGGATCGAAGTGCTTGTTTCTGTTCTGTTTGACTGTGTAATTGGATCGGAGGGCCTGTTTCTGTTCTGTTTGACTGTGTAATTGGATCGAAGTGCTTGTTTCTGTTCTGTTTGACTGTCTAATTGGATCGAAGTGCTTGTTTCTGTTCTGTTTGACTGGGTAATTGGATCGAAGTGCTTGTTTCTGTTCTGTTTGACTGTGTAATTGGATCGAAGTGCTTGTTTCTGTATTGGTTGACTGTCTAATTGGATCACAGTGCTTGTTTCTGTTCTGTTTGACTGTGTAATTGGATCGAAGTGCTTGTTTCTGTTCTGCTTGACTGTGTAAGTGGATCGAAGTACTTGTTTCTGTTCTGTTTGACTGTGTAATTGGATCGAAGTGCTTGTTTCTGTTCTGTTTGACTGTGTAATTGGATCGAAGTGCTTGTTTCTGTTCTGTTTGACTGTGTAATAGGATCGGAGGGCCTTTGTCTGTTCTGTTTGACTGTAATTGGATCGAAGTGCTTGTTTCTGCGCTGTTTGACTGTGTAATTGGATCGAAGTGCTTGTTTCTGTTCTGTTTGACTGTCTAATTGGATCGAAGTGCTTGTTTCTGTTCTGCTTGACTGTGTAATTGGATCGAAGTACTTGTTTCTGTTCTGTTTGACTGTGTAATTGGATCGAAGTGCTTGTTTCTGTTCTGTTTGACTGTATAATTGGATCGAAGTGCTTGTTTCTGTTCTGTTTGACTATCTAATTGGATCGAAGTGCTTGTTTCTGTTCTGTTTGACTGTCTAATTGGATCGAAGTGCTTGTTTCTTTTCTGTTTGACTGTGTAATTGGATCGAAGTTCTTGTTTCTGTTCTGTTTGACTGCCTAATTGGATCGAAGTGCTTGTTTCTGTTCTGTTTGACTGTGTAATTGGATCGAAGTTCTTGTTTCTGTTCTGTTTGACTGTGTAATTGGATCGAAGTGCTTGTTTCTGTATTGTTTGACTGTCTAATTGGATCACAGTGCTTGTTTCTGCGCTGTTTGACTGTGTAATTGGATCGAAGTGCTTGTTTCTGCGCTGTTTGACTGTGTAATTGGATCGAAGTGCTTGTTTCTGTTCTGTTTGACTGTGTAATTGGATCGAAGTGCTTGTTTCTGTTCTGTTTGACTGTGTAATTGGATCGAAGTGCTTGTTTCTGTTCTGTTTGATTGTGTAATTGGATCGAAGTGCTTGTTTCTGTTCTGTTTGACTGTGTAATTGGATCGAAGTGCTTGTTTCTGTTCTGTTTGACTGTCTAATTGGATCGAAGTGCTTGTTTCTTTTCTGTTTGACTGTTTAATTTCATCGAAGTGCTCCTTTCTGTTCTGTTTGACTGTGTAATTGGATCAAAGTGCTTGTTTCTGTTCTGTTTGACTGTGTAATTGGATCGAAGTGCTTGTTCCTGTTCTGCTTGACTGTGTAATTGGATCGAAGTGCTTGTTTCTGTTCTGTTTGACTGTGTAATTGGATCGAAGTGCTTGCTTCTGTTCGGCTTGACTGTCTAATTGGATCGAAATGCTTGTTTCTGTTCTGTTTGACTGTGTAATTGGATCGAACTTCTTGTTTCTGTTCTGTTTCACTGTCTAATTGGATCGAAGTGCTTGTTTCTGTTCTGTTTGACTGTGTAATTGGATCGAAGTGCTTGTTTCTGTTCTGTTTGACTGTGTAATTGGATCAAAGTGCTTGTTTCAGTTCTGTTTGACTGTAATTGGATCAAAGTGCTTGTTTCTGTTCTGTTTGACTGTGTAATTGGATCGAAGTTCATGTTTCTGTTCTGTTCTGTTTCACTGTCTAATTGGATTGAAGTGCTTGTTTCTGTTCTGTTTGACTGTGTAATTGGATCGAAGTGCTTGTTTCTGTTCTGTTTGACTGTGTAATTGGATCGAAGTGCTTGTTTCTGTTCTGCTTGACTGTGTAATTGGATCGAAGTGCTTGCTTCTGTTCTGTTTGACTGTGTAATTGGATAGGAGGGCCTGTTTCTGTTCTGTTTGACTGTGTAATTGGATCGAAGTGCTTGTTTCTGTTCTGTTTGACTGTGAAATTGGATCGAAGTGCTTGTTTCTGTTCTGTTTGACTGTGTAATTGGATCGAAGTGCTTGTTTCTGTTCTGTGTGACTGTGTAATTGGATCGAAGTGCTTGTTTCTGTTCTGTTTGACTGTGTAATTGGATCGATGTGCTTGTTTCTGCGCTGTTTGACTCTGTAATTGGATCGAAGTGCTTGTTTCTGTTCTCTTTGACTGTGTAATTGGATCGAATTACTTCTTTCTGATCTGTTTGACTGTAATTGGATCGAAGTGCTTGTTTCTGTTCTGTTTGACTGTGATATTGGATCGAAGTGCTTGTTTCTGTTCTGTTTGACTGTGAAATTGGATCGAAGTGCTTGTTTCTGTTCTGTTTGACTGTGTAATTGGATCGAAGTGCTTGTTTCTGTTCTGTTTGACTGTGTAATTGGATCGAAGTGCTTGTTTCTGTTCTGTTTGACTGTGTAATTGGATCGAAGTGCTTGTTTCTGTTCTGTTTGACTGTCTAATTGGATCGAAGTGCTTGTTTCTGTTCTGTTTGACTGGGTAATTGGATCGAAGTGCTTGTTTCTGTTCTGTTTGACTGTGTAATTGGATCGAAGTGCTTGTTTCTGTATTGGTTGACTGTCTAATTGGATCACAGTGCTTGTTTCTGTTCTGTTTGACTGTGTAATTGGATCGAAGTGCTTGTTTCTGTTCTGTTTGACTGTGTAATTGGATCGAAGTGCTTGTTTCTGTTCTGTTTGACTGTGTAATAGGATCGGAGGGCCTGTGTCTGTTCTGTTTGACTGTGTAATTGGATCGAAGTGCTTGTTTCTGCGCTGTTTGACTGTGTAATTGGATCGAAGTGCTTGTTTCTGTTCTGTTTGACTGTCTAATTGGATCGAAGTGCTTGTTTCTGTTCTGCTTGACTGTGTAATTGGATCGAAGTACTTGTTTCTGTTCTGTTTGACTGTGTAATTGGATCGAAGTGCTTGTTTCTGTTCTGTTTGACTGTGTAATTGGATCGAAGTGCTTGTTTCTGTTCTGTTTGACTGTGTAATAGGATCGGAGGGCCTGTGTCTGTTCTGTTTGACTGTGTAATTGGATCGAAGTGCTTGTTTCTGCGCTGTTTGACTGAGTAATTGGATCGAAGTGCTGGTTTCTGTTCTGTTTGACTGTGTAATTGGATCGAATTACTTGTTTCTGCGCTGTTTGACTGTGTAATTGGATCGAAATGCTTGTTTCTGTTCTGTTTGACTGTGTAATTGGATCGAAGTGCTTGTTTCTGTTCTGTTTGACTGCGTAATAGGATCGGAGGGCCTGTGTCTGTTCTGTTTGACTGTGTAATTGGATCGAAGTGCTTGTTTCTGCGCTGTTTGACTGTGTAATTGGATCGAAGTGCTTGTTTCTGTTCTGTTTGACTGTGTAATTGTATCGAATTACTTGTTTCTGCGCTGTTTGACTGTGTAATTGGATCGAAATGCTTGTTTCTGTTCTGTTTGACTGTGTAATTGGATCGAAGTGCTTGTTTCTGTTCTGTTTGACTATGTAATTGGATCGATGTGATTGTTTCTGCGCTGTTTGATGTGTAATTGGATCGAAGTGCTTGTTTCTGTTCTGCTTGACTGTGTAATTGGATCGAAGTGCTTGTTTCTGTTCTGTTTGACTGTGTAATTGGATCGAAGTGCTTGTTTCTGTTCTGTTTGACTGTGTAATTGGATCAAAGTGCTTGTTTCTGTTCTGTTTGACTGTGTAATTGGATGGGAGGGCCTGTTTCTGTTCTGTTTGACTGTGTAATTGGATCGATGTGCTTGTTTCTGCGCTGTTTGACTCTGTAATTGGATCGAAGTGCTTGTTTCTGTTCTCTTTGACTGTGTAATTGGATCGAATTACTTCTTTCTGATCTGTTTGACTGTAATTGGATTGAAGTGCTTGTTTCTGTTCTGTTTGACTGTGATATTGGATCGAAGTGCTTGTTTCTGTTCTGTTTGACTGTGAAATTGGATCGAAGTGCTTGCTTCTGTTCTGTTTGACTGTGTAATTGGATCGAAGTGCTTGTTTCTGTTCTGTGTGACTGTGTAATTGGATCGAAGTGCTTGTTTCTGTTCTGTTTGACTGTGTAATTGGATCGAAGTGCTTGTTTCTGTTCTGTTTGACTGTCTAATTGGATCGAAGTGCTTGTTTCTGTATTGGTTGACTGTCTAATTGGATCACAGTGCTTGTTTCTGTTCTGTTTGACTGTGATATTGGATCGAAGTGCTTGTTTCTGTTCTGTTTGACTGTGAAATTGGATCGAAGTGCTTGTTTCTGTTCTGTTTGACTGTGTAATTGGATCGAAGTGCTTGTTTCTGTTCTGTGTGACTGTGTAATTGGATCGAAGTGCTTGTTTCTGTTCTGTTTGACTGGGTAATTGGATCGAAGTGCTTGTTTCTGTTCTGTTTGACTGTGTAATTGGATCGAAGTGCTTGTTTCTGTATTGGTTGACTGTCTAATTGGATCACAGTGCTTGTTTCTGTTCTGTTTGACTGTGTAATTGGATCGAAGTGCTTGTTTCTGTTCTGTTTGACTGTCTAATTGGATCGAAGTGCTTGTTTCTGTTCTGCTTGACTGTGTAAGTGGATCGAAGTACTTGTTTCTGTTCTGTTTGACTGTGTAATTGGATCGAAGTGCTTGTTTCTGTTCTGTTTGACTGTGTAATTGGATCGAAGTGCTTGTTTCTGTTCTGTTTGACTGTGTAATAGGATCGGAGGGCCTGTGTCTGTTCTGTTTGACTGTGTAATTTGATCCAAGTGCTTGTTTCTGCGCTGTTTGACTGTGTAATTGGATCGAAGTGCTTGTTTCTGTTCTGTTTGACTGTCTAATTGGATCGAAGTGCTTGTTTCTGTTCTGCTTGACTGTGTAATTGGATCGAAGTACTTGTTTCTGTTCTGTTTGACTGTGTAATTGGATCGAAGTGCTTGTTTCTGTTCTGTTTGACTGTATAATTGGATCGAAGTGCTTGTTTCTGTTCTGTTTGACTATCTAATTGGATCGAAGTGCTTGTTTCTGTTCTGTTTGACTGTCTAATTGGATCGAAGTGCTTGTTTCTTTTCTGTTTGACTGTTTAATTGCATCGAAGTGCTCCTTTCTGTTCTGTTTGACTGTGTAATTGGATCGAAGTGCTTGTTTCTGTTCTGTTTGACTGTGTAATTGGATCGAAGTGCTTGTTTCTGTTCTGTTTGACTGTGTAATTGGATCGAAGTGCTTGTTTCTGTATTGTTTGACTGTCTAATTGGATCACAGTGCTTGTTTCTGCGCTGTTTGACTGTGTAATTGGATCGAAGTGCTTGTTTCTGCGCTGTTTGACTGTGTAATTGGATCGAAGTGCTTGTTTCTGTTCTGTTTGACTGTGTAATTGGATCGAAGTGCTTGTTTCTGTTCTGTTTGACTGTGTAATTGGATCGAAGTGCTTGTTTCTGTTCTGTTTGATTGTGTAATTGGATCGAAGTGCTTGTTTCTGTTCTGTTTGACTGTGTAATTGGATCGAAGTGCTTGTTTCTGTTCTGTTTGATTGTGTAATTGGATCGGAGGGCTTGTTTCTGTTCTGTTTGACTATCTAATTGGATCGAAGTGCTTGTTTCTGTTCTGTTTGACTGTCTAATTGGATCGAAGTGCTTGTTTCTTTTCTGTTTGACTGTTTAATTTCATCGAAGTGCTCCTTTCTGTTCTGTTTGACTGTGTAATTGGATCAAAGTGCTTGTTTCTGTTCTGTTTGACTGTGTAATTGGATCGAAGTGCTTGTTCCTGTTCTGCTTGAATGTGTAATTGGATCGAAGTGCTTGTTTCTGTTCTGTTTGACTGTGTAATTGGATCGAAGTGCTTGCTTCTGTTCGGCTTGACTGTCTAATTGGATCGAAATGCTTGTTTCTGTTCTGTTTGACTGTGTAATTGGATCGAACTTCTTGTTTCTGTTCTGTTTCACTGTCTAATTGGATCGAAGTGCTTGTTTCTGTTCTGTTTGACTGTGTAATTGGATCGAAGTGCTTGTTTCTGTTCTGTTTGACTGTATAATTGGATCGAAGTGCTTGTTTCTGTTCTGTTTGACTGTGTAATTGGATCAAAGTGCTTGTTTCAGTTCTGTTTGACTGTAATTGGATCGAAGTGCTTGTTTCTGTTCTGTTTGACTGTGTAATTGGATCGAAGTTCATGTTTCTGTTCTGTTCTGTTTCACTGTCTAATTGGATTGAAGTGCTTGTTTCTGTTCTGTTTGACTGTGTAATTGGATCGAAGTGCTTGTTTCTGTTCTGCTTGACTGTGTAATTGGATCGAAGTGCTTGTTTCTGTTCTGTTTGACTGTGTAATTGGATCGGAGGGCCTGTTTCTGTTCTGTTTGACTGTGTAATTGGATCGAAGTGCTTGTTTCTGTTCTGTTTGACTGTGAAATTGGATCGAAGTGCTTGTTTCTGTTCTGTTTGACTGTGTAATTGGATCGAAGTGCTTGTTTCTGTTCTGTGTGACTGTGTAATTGGATCGAAGTGCTTGTTTCTGTTCTGTTTGACTGTGTAATTGGATCGAAGTGCTTGTTTCTGTTCTGTTTCACTGTCTAATTGGATCGAAGTGCTTGTTTCTGTTCTGTTTGACTGTGTAATTGGATCGAAGTGCTTGTTTCTGTTCTGTTTGACTGTGTAATTGGATCGAAGTGCTTGTTTCTGTTCTGTTTGACTGTGTAATTGGATCAAAGTGCTTGTTTCAGTTCTGTTTGACTGTGTAATTGGATCGAAGTGCTTGCTTCTGTTCGGCTTGACTGTCTAATTGGATCGAAGTGCTTGTTCCTGTTCTGTTTGACTGTGTAATTGGATCGAACTTCTTGTTTCTGTTCTGTTTCACTGTCTAATTGGATCGAAGTGCTTGTTTCTGTTCTGTTTGACTGTGTAATTGGATCGAAGTGCTAGTTTCTGTTCTGTTTGACTGTGTAATTGGATCGAAGTTCTTGTTTCTGTTCTGTTTGACTGTGTAATTGGATCAAAGTGCTTGTTTCAGTTCTGTTTGACTGTAATTGGATCGAAGTGCTTGTTTCTGTTCTGTTTAACTGTGTAATTGGATCGAAGTTCATGTTTCTGTTCTGTTCTGTTTCACTGTCTAATTGGATTGAAGTGCTTTTTTCTGTTCTGTTTGACTGTGTAATTGGATCGAAGTGCTTGTTTCTGTTCTGTTTGACTGTGTAATTGGATCAAAGTGCTTGTTTCAGTTCTGTTTGACTGTAATTGGATCGAAGTGCTTGTTTCTGTTCTGTTTAACTGGGTAATTGGATCGAAGTTCATGTTTCTGTTCTGTTCTGTTTCACTGTCTAATTGGATTGAAGTGCTTGTTTCTGTTCTGTTTGACTGTGTAATTGGATCGAAGTGCTTGTTTCTGTTCTGTTTGACTGTGTAATTGGATCGAAGTGCTTGTTTCTGTTCTGCTTGACTGTGTAATTGGATCGAAGTGCTTGTTTCTGTTCTGTTTGACTGTGTAATTGGATCGGAGGGCCTGTTTCTGTTCTGTTTGACTGTGATATTGGATCGAAGTGCTTGTTTCTGTTCTGTTTGACTGTGTAATTGGATCGAAGTGCTTGTTTCTGTTCTGTTTGACTGTCTAATTGGATCGAAGTGCTTGTTTCTGTTCTGCTTGACTGTGTAAGTGGATCGAAGTACTTGTTTCTGTTCTGTTTGACTGTGTAATTGGATCGAAGTGCTTGTTTCTGTTCTGTTTGACTGTGTAATTGGATCGAAGTGCTTGTTTCTGTTCTGTTTGACTGTGTAATAGGATCGGAGGGCCTGTGTCTGTTCTGTTTGACTGTGTAATTTGATCGAAGTGCTTGTTTCTGCGCTGTTTGACTGTGTAATTGGATCGAAGTGCTTGTTTCTGTTCTGTTTGACTGTCTAATTGGATCGAAGTGCTTGTTTCTGTTCTGCTTGACTGTGTAATTGGATCGAAGTACTTGTTTCTGTTCTGTTTGACTGTGTAATTGGATCGAAGTGCTTGTTTCTGTTCTGTTTGACTGTATAATTGGATCGAAGTGCTTGTTTCTGTTCTGTTTGACTATCTAATTGGATCGAAGTGCTTGTTTCTGTTCTGTTTGACTGTCT
This sequence comes from Hemitrygon akajei, assembly GCF_048418815.1. NCBI lineage: Eukaryota > Metazoa > Chordata > Chondrichthyes > Myliobatiformes > Dasyatidae > Hemitrygon > Hemitrygon akajei. The sequence goes on along the minus strand of NC_133132.1, from coordinate 495,367 downwards.
AATTGGATCGAAGTGCTTGTTTCTTTTCTGTTTGACTGTTTAATTGCATCGAAGTGCTCCTTTCTGTTCTGTTTGACTGTGTAATTGGATCGAAGTGCTTGTTTCTGTTCTGTTTGACTGTGAAATTGGATCGAAGTGCTTGTTTCTGTTCTGTTTGACTGTGTAATTGGATCGAAGTGCTTGTTTCTGTTCTGTGTGACTGTGTAATTGGATCGAAGTGCTTGTTTCTGTTCTGTTTGACTGTGTAATTGGATCGAAGTGCTTGTTTCTGTTCTGTTTCACTGTCTAATTGGATCGAAGTGCTTGTTTCTGTTCTGTTTGACTGTGTAATTGGATCGAAGTGCTTGTTTCTGTTCTGTTTGACTGTGTAATTGGATCGAAGTGCTTGTTTCTGTTCTGTTTGACTGTGTAATTGGATCAAAGTGCTTGTTTCAGTTCTGTTTGACTGTGTAATTGGATCGAAGTGCTTGCTTCTGTTCGGCTTGACTGTCTAATTGGATCGAAGTGCTTGTTCCTGTTCTGTTTGACTGTGTAATTGGATCGAACTTCTTGTTTCTGTTCTGTTTCACTGTCTAATTGGATCGAAGTGCTTGTTTCTGTTCTGTTTGACTGTGTAATTGGATCGAAGTGTTAGTTTCTGTTCTGTTTGACTGTGTAATTGGATCGAAGTTCTTGTTTCTGTTCTGTTTGACTGTGTAATTGGATCGAAGTGCTTGCTTCTGTTCGGCTTGACTGTCTAATTGGATCGAAGTGCTTGTTCCTGTTCTGTTTGACTGTGTAATTGGATCGAACTTCTTGTTTCTGTTCTGTTTCACTGTCTAATTGGATCGAAGTGCTTGTTTCTGTTCTGTTTGACTGTGTAATTGGATCGAAGTGCTTGTTTCTGTTCTGTTTAACTGTGTAATTGGATCGAAGTTCATGTTTCTGTTCTGTTCTGTTTCACTGTCTAATTGGATTGAAGTGCTTGTTTCTGTTCTGTTTGACTGTGTAATTGGATCGAAGTGCTTGTTTCTGTTCTGTTTGACTGTGTAATTGGATCAAAGTGCTTGTTTCAGTTCTGTTTGACTGTAATTGGATCGAAGTGCTTGTTTCTGTTCTGTTTAACTGTGTAATTGGATCGAAGTTCATGTTTCTGTTCTGTTCTGTTTCACTGTCTAATTGGATTGAAGTGCTTGTTTCTGTTCTGTTTGACTGTGTAATTGGATCGAAGTGCTTGTTTCTGTTCTGTTTGATTGTGTAATTGGATTGAAGTGCTTTTTTCTGTTCTGCTTGACTGTGTAATTGGATCGAAGTGCTTGTTTCTGTTCTGTTTGACTGTGTAATTGGATCGGAGGGCCTGTTTCTGTTCTGTTTGACTGTGATATTGGATCGAAGTGCTTGTTTCTGTTCTGTTTGACTGTGTAATTGGATCGAAGTGCTTGTTTCTGTTCTGTTTGACTGTCTAATTGGATCGAAGTGCTTGTTTCTGTTCTGCTTGACTGTGTAAGTGGATCGAAGTACTTGTTTCTGTTCTGTTTGACTGTGTAATTGGATCGAAGTGCTTGTTTCTGTTCTGTTTGACTGTGTAATTGGATCGAAGTGCTTGTTTCTGTTCTGTTTGACTGTGTAATAGGATCGGAGGGCCTGTGTCTGTTCTGTTTGACTGTGTAATTTGATCGAAGTGCTTGTTTCTGCGCTGTTTGTCTGTGTAATTGGATCGAAGTGCTTGTTTCTGTTCTGTTTGACTGTCTAATTGGATCGAAGTGCTTGTTTCTGTTCTGCTTGACTGTGTAATTGGATCGAAGTACATGTTTCTGTTCTGTTTGACTGTGTAATTGGATCGAAGTGCTTGTTTCTGTTCTGTTTGACTGTATAATTGGATCGAAGTGCTTGTTTCTGTTCTGTTTGACTATCTAATTGGATCGAAGTGCTTGTTTCTGTTCTGTTTGACTGTCTAATTGGATCGAAGTGCTTGTTTCTTTTCTGTTTGACTGTTTAATTGCATCGAAGTGCTCCTTTCTGTTCTGTTTGACTGTGTAATTGGATCGAAGTGCTTGTTTCTGTTCTGTTTGACTGTGAAATTGGATCGAAGTGCTTGTTTCTGTTCTGTTTGACTGTGTAATTGGATCGAAGTGCTTGTTTCTGTATTGTTTGACTGTCTAATTGGATCACAGTGCTTGTTTCTGCGCTGTTTGACTGTGTAATTGGATCGAAGTGCTTGTTTCTGCGCTGTTTGACTGTGTAATTGGATCGAAGTGCTTGTTTCTGTTCTGTTTGACTGTGTAATTGGATCGAAGTGCTTGTTTCTGTTCTGTTTGACTGTGTAATTGGATCGAAGTGCTTGTTTCTGTTCTGTTTGATTGTGTAATTGGATCGAAGTGCTTGTTTCTGTTCTGTTTGACTGTGTAATTGGATCGAAGTGCTTGTTTCTGTTCTGTTTGATTGTGTAATTGGATCGGAGGGCTTGTTTCTGTTCTGTTTGACTATCTAATTGGATCGAAGTGCTTGTTTCTGTTCTGTTTGACTGTCTAATTGGATCGAAGTGCTTGTTTCTTTTCTGTTTGACTGTTTAATTTCATCGAAGTGCTCCTTTCTGTTCTGTTTGACTGTGTAATTGGATCAAAGTGCTTGTTTCTGTTCTGTTTGACTGTGTAATTGGATCGAAGTGCTTGTTCCTGTTCTGCTTGACTGTGTAATTGGATCGAAGTGCTTGTTTCTGTTCTGTTTGACTGTGTAATTGGATCGAAGTGCTTGCTTCTGTTCGGCTTGACTGTCTAATTGGATCGAAATGCTTGTTTCTGTTCTGTTTGACTGTGTAATTGGATCGAACTTCTTGTTTCTGTTCTGTTTCACTGTCTAATTGGATCGAAGTGCTTGTTTCTGTTCTGTTTGACTGTGTAATTGGATCGAAGTGCTTGTTTCTGTTCTGTTTGACTGTGTAATTGGATCAAAGTGCTTGTTTCTGTTCTGTTTGACTGTGTAATTGGATCAAAGTGCTTGTTTCAGTTCTGTTTGACTGTAATTGGATCGAAGTGCTTGTTTCTGTTCTGTTTGACTGTGTAATTGGATCGAAGTTCATGTTTCTGTTCTGTTCTGTGTCACTGTCTAATTGGATTGAAGTGCTTGTTTCTGTTCTGTTTGACTGTGTAATTGGATCGAAGTGCTTGTTTCTGTTCTGCTTGACTGTGTAATTGGATCGAAGTGCTTGTTTCTGTTCTGTTTGACTGTGTAATTGGATCGGAAGGCCTGTTTCTGTTCTGTTTGACTGTGTAATTGGATCGAAGTGCTTGTTTCTGTTCTGTTTGACTGTGAAATTGGATCGAAGTGCTTGTTTCTGTTCTGTTTGACTGTGTAATTGGATCGAAGTGCTTGTTTCTGTTCTGTGTGACTGTGTAATTGGATCGAAGTGCTTGTTTCTGTTCTGTTTGACTGTGTAATTGGATCGAAGTGCTTGTTTCTGTTCTGTTTCACTGTCTAATTGGATCGAAGTGCTTGTTTCTGTTCTGTTTGACTGTGTAATTGGATCGAAGTGCTTGTTTCTGTTCTGTTTGACTGTGAAATTGGATCGAAGTGCTTGTTTCTGTTCTGTTTGACTGTGTAATTGGATCGAAGTGCTTGTTTCTGTTCTGTGTGACTGTGTAATTGGATCGAAGTGCTTGTTTCTGTTCTGTTTGACTGTGTAATTGGATCGAAGTGCTTGTTTCTGTTCTGTTTCACTGTCTAATTGGATCGAAGTGCTTGTTTCTGTTCTGTTTGACTGTGTAATTGGATCGAAGTGCTTGTTTCTGTTCTGTTTGACTGTGTAATTGGATCGAAGTGCTTGTTTCTGTTCTGTTTGACTGTGTAATTGGATCAAAGTGCTTGTTTCAGTTCTGTTTGACTGTAATTGGATCGAAGTGCTTGTTTCTGTTCTGTTTGACTGTGTAATTGGATCGAAGTTCATGTTTCTGTTCTGTTCTGTTTCACTGTCTAATTGGATTGAAGTGCTTGTTTCTGTTCTGTTTGACTGTGTAATTGGATCGAAGTGCTTGTTTCTGTTCTGCTTGACTGTGTAATTGGATCGAAGTGCTTGTTTCTGTTCTGTTTGACTGTGTAATTGGATCGGAGGGCCTGTTTCTGTTCTGTTTGACTGTGTAATTGGATCGAAGTGCTTGTTTCTGTTCTGTTTGACTGTGAAATTGGATCGAAGTGCTTGTTTCTGTTCTGTTTGACTGTGTAATTGGATCGAAGTGCTTGTTTCTGTTCTGTGTGACTGTGTAATTGGATCGAAGTGCTTGTTTCTGTTCTGTTTGACTGTGTAATTGGATCGAAGTGCTTGTTTCTGTTCTGTTTGACTGTGTAATTGGATCGAAGTGCTTGTTTCTGTTCTGTTTGACTCTGTAATTGGATCGAAGTGCTTGTTTCTGTTCTGTTTGACTGTGTAATTGGATCGAAGTGCTTGTTTCTGTTCTGTTTGACTGTGTAATTGGATCAAAGTGCTTGTTTCAGTTCTGTTTGACTGTGTAATTGGATCGAAGTGCTTGCTTCTGTTCGGCTTGACTGTCTAATTGGATCGAAGTGCTTGTTCCTGTTCTGTTTGACTGTGTAATTGGATCGAACTTCTTGTTTCTGTTCTGTTTCACTGTCTAATTGGATCGAAGTGCTTGTTTCTGTTCTGTTTGACTGTGTAATTGGATCGAAGTGCTAGTTTCTGTTCTGTTTGACTGTGTAATTGGATCGAAGTTCTTGTTTCTGTTCTGTTTGACTGTGTAATTGGATCAAAGTGCTTGTTTCAGTTCTGTTTGACTGTAATTGGATCGAAGTGCTTGTTTCTGTTCTGTTTAACTGTGTAATTGGATCGAAGTTCATGTTTCTGTTCTGTTCTGTTTCACTGTCTAATTGGATTGAAGTGCTTGTTTCTGTTCTGTTTGACTGTGTAATTGGATCGAAGTGCTTGTTTCTGTTCTGTTTGACTGTGTAATTGGATCAAAGTGCTTGTTTCAGTTCTGTTTGACTGTAATTGGATCGAAGTGCTTGTTTCTGTTCTGTTTAACTGTGTAATTGGATCGAAGTTCATGTTTCTGTTCTGTTCTGTTTCACTGTCTAATTGGATTGAAGTGCTTGTTTCTGTTCTGTTTGACTGTGTAATTGGATCGAAGTGCTTGTTTCTGTTCTGTTTGATTGTGTAATTGGATCGAAGTGCTTGTTTCTGTTCTGCTTGACTGTGTAATTGGATCGAAGTGCTTGTTTCTGTTCTGTTTGACTGTGTAATTGGATCGGAGGGCCTGTTTCTGTTCTGTTTGACTGTGATATTGGATCGAAGTGCTTGTTTCTGTTCTGTTTGACTGTGAAATTGGATCGAAGTGCTTGTTTCTGTTCTGTTTGACTGTGTAATTGGATCGAAGTGCTTGTTTCTGTTCTGTGTGACTGTGTAATTGGATCGAAGTGCTTGTTTCTGTTCTGTTTGACTGTGTAATTGGATCGAAGTGCTTGTTTCTGTTCTGTTTGACTGTCTAATTGGATCGAAGTGCTTGTTTCTGTTCTGTTTGACTGTGTAATTGGATCGAAGTGCTTGTTTCTGTTCTGTTTGACTGTGTAATTGGATCGAAGTGCTTGTTTCTGTATTGGTTGACTGTCTAATTGGATCACAGTGCTTGTTTCTGTTCTGTTTGACTGTGTACTTGGATCGAAGTGCTTGTTTCTGTTCTGTTTGACTGTCTAATTGGATCGAAGTGCTTGTTTCTGTTCTGCTTGACTGTGTAATTGGATCGAAGTACTTGTTTCTGTTCTGTTTGACTGTGTAATTGGATCGAAGTGCTTGTTTCTGTTCTGTTTGACTGTGTAATTGGATCGAAGTGCTTGTTTCTGTTCTGTTTGACTGTGTAATAGGATCGGAGGGCCTGTGTCTGTTCTGTTTGACTGTGTAATTGGATCAAAGTGCTTGTTTCTGCGCTGTTTGACTGTGTAATTGGATCGAAGTGCTTGTTTCTGTTCTGTTTGACTGTGTAATTGGATCAAATTACTTGTTTCTGCGCTGTTTGACTGTGTAATTGGATCGAAATTCTTGTTTCTGTTCTGTTTGACTGTGTAATTGGATCGAAGTGCTTGTTTCTGTTCTGCTTCACTGTGTAATTGGATCGAAGTGCTTGTTTCTGTTCTGTTTGACTGTGTAATTGGATCGAAGTGCTTGTTTCTGTTCTGTTTGACTGTGTAATTGGATCAAAGTGCTTGTTTCTGTTCTGTTTGACTGTGTAATTGGATGGGAGGGCCTGTTTCTGTTCTGTTTGACTGTAATTGGATCGATGTGCTTGTTTCTGCGCTGTTTGACTCTGTAATTGGATCGAAGTGCTTGTTTCTGTTCTCTTTGACTGTGTAATTGGATCGAATTACTTCTTTCTGATCTGTTTGACTGTAATTGGATTGAAGTGCTTGTTTCTGTTCTGTTTGACTGTGTAATTGGATCGAAATGCTTGTTTCTGTTCTGTTTGACTGTGTAATTGGATCGAAGTGCTTGTTTCTGTTCTGTTTGACTATCTAATTGGATCGAAGTGCTTGTTTCTGTTCTGTTTGACTGTGTAATTGGATCGAAGTGCTTGTTTCTGTTCTGTTTGACTGTGTAATTGGATCGAAGTGCTTGTTTCTGTTCTGTTTGACTGTGTAATTGGATCGAAGTGCTTGTTTCTGTATTGTTTGACTGTCTAATTGGATCACAGTGCTTGTTTCTGTTCTGTTTGACTGTGTAATTGGATCGAAGTGCTTGTTTCTGTTCTGTTTGACTGTCTAATTGGATTGAAGTGCTTGTTTCAGTTCTGTTTGACTGTGTAATTGGATCGAAGTGCTGGTTTCTGTTCTGTTTGACTGTGTAATTGGATCAAAGTGCTTGTTTCTGTTCTGTTTGACTGTGTAATTGGATCGGAGGGCCTGTTTCTGTTCTGTTTGACTGTGTAATTGGATCGAAGTGCTTGTTTCAGTTCTGTTTGACTGTGTAATTGGATCGAAGTGCTTGTTTCTGTTCTGTTTGACTGTCTAATTGGATCGAAGTGCTTGTTTCAGTTCTGTTTGACTGTCTAATTGGATCGAAGTGCTTTTTTCTGTTCTGTTTGACTGTGTAATTGGATCGAAGTGCTTATTTCTGTTCTGTTTGACTGTGTAATTGGATCGAAGTGCTTGTTTCTGTTCTGTTTGACTGTGTAATAGGATCGGAGGGCCTGTGTCTGTTCTGTTTGACTGTGTAATTGGATCGAAGTGCTTGTTTCTGCGCTGTTTGACTGTGTAATTGGATCGAAGTGCTTGTTTCTGTTCTGTTTGACTGTGTAATTGGATCGAAGTGCTTGTTTCTGCGCTGTTTGACTGTGTAATAACATCAAGATGGCGGCGCGACTACGCAGGGCGCAGCGGCCACTCCAGTAAGGAATATCCGTTATCTGTAAGTAGGGGCCGTGCACAATCCTGATTTGATTGAGACGGATGTGTGAAGCACGGAGGAACATCTGGCGAAACTTCTGACATGCCTGTGCTGCTGACGCTGCTACTGAGCGATCGGAGAGATCTCCAGAGAGGAAGGCCCCGAATCCTCGTCTTTGCCTGTTGCTTGGTGGCCGGAGCCGGGGTTGAAGCACTCGGCAGATATGGTGCTCGGTGCTCGGTGTCGGAGGGCTGGTCGGAGGCACGAAGTTGTCGGAAGTTTTCGGACGGACTCACAGTTGGCTGTGCTCGGGTGCTTCCAGAGGCTGCATCGGGAAGTTTTGCCACGTTGGAGGTTTCTTCCTTCTGCCATCTGCGTGAGATGATGGGCTATCTGGGACTTTGAGACTTTTTTTTACCGTGCCCATGGTCTGCTCTTATCAAATTATGGTATTGCTTTGCACTGTTGTAACTGTATGTTATAATTATGTGGTTTTTTTGGTCAGTTAGTCTTGGTCTGTCTTGTGTTTATGTGATATCATACTGGAGGAACATTGAATTTCCCCTTGGGGATGAATAAAGTATCTATCTATCTATCTATCTATCTATCTAATTGGATCGAAGTGCTTGTTTCTGTTCTGTTTGACTGTGTAATTGGATCGAAGTGCTTGTTTCTGTTCTGTTTGACTGTGTAATTGGATCGAAGTGCTTGTTTCTGTTCTGTTTGACTGTGTAATTGGATCAAAGTGCTTGTTTCAGTTCTGTTTGACTGTGTAATTGGATCGAAGTGCTTGCTTCTGTTCGGCTTGACTGTCTAATTGGATCGAAGTGCTTGTTCCTGTTCTGTTTGACTGTGTAATTGGATCGAACTTCTTGTTTCTGTTCTGTTTCACTGTCTAATTGGATCGAAGTGCTTGTTTCTGTTCTGTTTGACTGTGTAATTGGATCGAAGTGCTAGTTTCTGTTCTGTTTGACTGTGTAATTGGATCGAAGTTCTTGTTTCTGTTCTGTTTGACTGTGTAATTGGATCAAAGTGCTTGTTTCAGTTCTGTTTGACTGTAATTGGATCGAAGTGCTTGTTTCTGTTCTGTTTAACTGTGTAATTGGATCGAAGTTCATGTTTCTGTTCTGTTCTGTTTCACTGTCTAATTGGATTGAAGTGCTTTTTTCTGTTCTGTTTGACTGTGTAATTGGATCGAAGTGCTTGTTTCTGTTCTGTTTGACTGTGTAATTGGATCAAAGTGCTTGTTTCAGTTCTGTTTGACTGTAATTGGATCGAAGTGCTTGTTTCTGTTCTGTTTAACTGTGTAATTGGATCGAAGTTCATGTTTCTGTTCTGTTCTGTTTCACTGTCTAATTGGATTGAAGTGCTTGTTTCTGTTCTGTTTGACTGTGTAATTGGATCGAAGTGCTTGTTTCTGTTCTGTTTGACTGTGTAATTGGATCGAAGTGCTTGTTTCTGTTCTGCTTGACTGTGTAATTGGATCGAAGTGCTTGTTTCTGTTCTGTTTGACTGTGTAATTGGATCGGAGGGCCTGTTTCTGTTCTGTTTGACTGTGATATTGGATCGAAGTGCTTGTTTCTGTTCTGTTTGACTGTGTAATTGGATCGAAGTGCTTGTTTCTGTTCTGTTTGACTGTCTAATTGGATCGAAGTGCTTGTTTCTGTTCTGCTTGACTGTGTAAGTGGATCGAAGTACTTGTTTCTGTTCTGTTTGACTGTGTAATTGGATCGAAGTGCTTGTTTCTGTTCTGTTTGACTGTGTAATTGGATCGAAGTGCTTGTTTCTGTTCTGTTTGACTGTGTAATAGGATCGGAGGGCCTGTGTCTGTTCTGTTTGACTGTGTAATTTGATTGAAGTGCTTGTTTCTGCGCTGTTTGACTGTGTAATTGGATCGAAGTGCTTGTTTCTGTTCTGTTTGACTGTCTAATTGGATCGAAGTGCTTGTTTCTGTTCTGCTTGACTGTGTAATTGGATCGAAGTACTTGTTTCTGTTCTGTTTGACTGTGTAATTGGATCGAAGTGCTTGTTTCTGTTCTGTTTGACTGTATAATTGGATCGAAGTGCTTGTTTCTGTTCTGTTTGACTATCTAATTGGATCGAAGTGCTTGTTTCTGTTCTGTTTGACTGTCTAATTGGATCGAAGTGCTTGTTTCTTTTCTGTTTGACTGTTTAATTGCATCGAAGTGCTCCTTTCTGTTCTGTTTGACTGTGTAATTGGATCGAAGTGCTTGTTTCTGTTCTGTTTGACTGTGAAATTGGATCGAAGTGCTTGTTTCTGTTCTGTTTGACTGTGTAATTGGATCGAAGTGCTTGTTTCTGTTCTGTGTGACTGTGTAATTGGATCGAAGTGCTTGTTTCTGTTCTGTTTGACTGTGTAATTGGATCGAAGTGCTTGTTTCTGTTCTGTTTCACTGTCTAATTGGATCGAAGTGCTTGTTTCTGTTCTGTTTGACTGTGTAATTGGATCGAAGTGCTTGTTTCTGTTCTGTTTGACTGTGTAATTGGATCGAAGTGCTTGTTTCTGTTCTGTTTGACTGTGTAATTGGATCAAAGTGCTTGTTTCAGTTCTGTTTGACTGTGTAATTGGATCGAAGTGCTTGCTTCTGTTCGGCTTGACTGTCTAATTGGATCGAAGTGCTTGTTCCTGTTCTGTTTGACTGTGTAATTGGATCGAACTTCTTGTTTCTGTTCTGTTTCACTGTCTAATTGGATCGAAGTGCTTGTTTCTGTTCTGTTTGACTGTGTAATTGGATCGAAGTGTTAGTTTCTGTTCTGTTTGACTGTGTAATTGGATCGAAGTTCTTGTTTCTGTTCTGTTTGACTGTGTAATTGGATCGAAGTGCTTGCTTCTGTTCGGCTTGACTGTCTAATTGGATCGAAGTGCTTGTTCCTGTTCTGTTTGACTGTGTAATTGGATCGAAGTGCTTGTTTCTGTTCTGTTTAACTGTGTAATTGGATCGAAGTTCATGTTTCTGTTCTGTTCTGTTTCACTGTCTAATTGGATTGAAGTGCTTGTTTCTGTTCTGTTTGACTGTGTAATTGGATCGAAGTGCTTGTTTCTGTTCTGTTTGACTGTGTAATTGGATCAAAGTGCTTGTTTCAGTTCTGTTTGACTGTAATTGGATCGAAGTGCTTGTTTCTGTTCTGTTTAACTGTGTAATTGGATCGAAGTTCATGTTTCTGTTCTGTTCTGTTTCACTGTCTAATTGGATTGAAGTGCTTGTTTCTGTTCTGTTTGACTGTGTAATTGGATCGAAGTGCTTGTTTCTGTTCTGTTTGATTGTGTAATTGGATTGAAGTGCTTTTTTCTGTTCTGCTTGACTGTGTAATTGGATCGAAGTGCTTGTTTCTGTTCTGTTTGACTGTGTAATTGGATCGGAGGGCCTGTTTCTGTTCTGTTTGACTGTGATATTGGATCGAAGTGCTTGTTTCTGTTCTGTTTGACTGTGTAATTGGATCGAAGTGCTTGTTTCTGTTCTGTTTGACTGTCTAATTGGATCGAAGTGCTTGTTTCTGTTCTGCTTGACTGTGTAAGTGGATCGAAGTACTTGTTTCTGTTCTGTTTGACTGTGTAATTGGATCGAAGTGCTTGTTTCTGTTCTGTTTGACTGTGTAATTGGATCGAAGTGCTTGTTTCTGTTCTGTTTGACTGTGTAATAGGATCGGAGGGCCTGTGTCTGTTCTGTTTGACTGTGTAATTTGATCGAAGTGCTTGTTTCTGCGCTGTTTGTCTGTGTAATTGGATCGAAGTGCTTGTTTCTGTTCTGTTTGACTGTCTAATTGGATCGAAGTGCTTGTTTCTGTTCTGCTTGACTGTGTAATTGGATCGAAGTACATGTTTCTGTTCTGTTTGACTGTGTAATTGGATCGAAGTGCTTGTTTCTGTTCTGTTTGACTGTATAATTGGATCGAAGTGCTTGTTTCTGTTCTGTTTGACTATCTAATTGGATCGAAGTGCTTGTTTCTGTTCTGTTTGACTGTCTAATTGGATCGAAGTGCTTGTTTCTTTTCTGTTTGACTGTTTAATTGCATCGAAGTGCTCCTTTCTGTTCTGTTTGACTGTGTAATTGGATCGAAGTGCTTGTTTCTGTTCTGTTTGACTGTGAAATTGGATCGAAGTGCTTGTTTCTGTTCTGTTTGACTGTGTAATTGGATCGAAGTGCTTGTTTCTGTATTGTTTGACTGTCTAATTGGATCACAGTGCTTGTTTCTGCGCTGTTTGACTGTGTAATTGGATCGAAGTGCTTGTTTCTGCGCTGTTTGACTGTGTAATTGGATCGAAGTGCTTGTTTCTGTTCTGTTTGACTGTGTAATTGGATCGAAGTGCTTGTTTCTGTTCTGTTTGACTGTGTAATTGGATCGAAGTGCTTGTTTCTGTTCTGTTTGATTGTGTAATTGGATCGAAGTGCTTGTTTCTGTTCTGTTTGACTGTGTAATTGGATCGAAGTGCTTGTTTCTGTTCTGTTTGATTGTGTAATTGGATCGGAGGGCTTGTTTCTGTTCTGTTTGACTATCTAATTGGATCGAAGTGCTTGTTTCTGTTCTGTTTGACTGTCTAATTGGATCGAAGTGCTTGTTTCTTTTCTGTTTGACTGTTTAATTTCATCGAAGTGCTCCTTTCTGTTCTGTTTGACTGTGTAATTGGATCAAAGTGCTTGTTTCTGTTCTGTTTGACTGTGTAATTGGATCGAAGTGCTTGTTCCTGTTCTGCTTGACTGTGTAATTGGATCGAAGTGCTTGTTTCTGTTCTGTTTGACTGTGTAATTGGATCGAAGTGCTTGCTTCTGTTCGGCTTGACTGTCTAATTGGATCGAAATGCTTGTTTCTGTTCTGTTTGACTGTGTAATTGGATCGAACTTCTTGTTTCTGTTCTGTTTCACTGTCTAATTGGATCGAAGTGCTTGTTTCTGTTCTGTTTGACTGTGTAATTGGATCGAAGTGCTTGTTTCTGTTCTGTTTGACTGTGTAATTGGATCAAAGTGCTTGTTTCTGTTCTGTTTGACTGTGTAATTGGATCAAAGTGCTTGTTTCAGTTCTGTTTGACTGTAATTGGATCGAAGTGCTTGTTTCTGTTCTGTTTGACTGTGTAATTGGATCGAAGTTCATGTTTCTGTTCTGTTCTGTGTCACTGTCTAATTGGATTGAAGTGCTTGTTTCTGTTCTGTTTGACTGTGTAATTGGATCGAAGTGCTTGTTTCTGTTCTGCTTGACTGTGTAATTGGATCGAAGTGCTTGTTTCTGTTCTGTTTGACTGTGTAATTGGATCGGAAGGCCTGTTTCTGTTCTGTTTGACTGTGTAATTGGATCGAAGTGCTTGTTTCTGTTCTGTTTGACTGTGAAATTGGATCGAAGTGCTTGTTTCTGTTCTGTTTGACTGTGTAATTGGATCGAAGTGCTTGTTTCTGTTCTGTGTGACTGTGTAATTGGATCGAAGTGCTTGTTTCTGTTCTGTTTGACTGTGTAATTGGATCGAAGTGCTTGTTTCTGTTCTTTTTCACTGTCTAATTGGATCGAAGTGCTTGTTTCTGTTCTGTTTGACTGTGTAATTGGATCGAAGTGCTTGTTTCTGTTCTGTTTGACTGTGAAATTGGATCGAAGTGCTTGTTTCTGTTCTGTTTGACTGTGTAATTGGATCGAAGTGCTTGTTTCTGTTCTGTGTGACTGTGTAATTGGATCGAAGTGCTTGTTTCTGTTCTGTTTGACTGTGTAATTGGATCGAAGTGCTTGTTTCTGTTCTGTTTCACTGTCTAATTGGATCGAAGTGCTTGTTTCTGTTCTGTTTGACTGTGTAATTGGATCGAAGTGCTTGTTTCTGTTCTGTTTGACTGTGTAATTGGATCGAAGTGCTTGTTTCTGTTCTGTTTGACTGTGTAATTGGATCAAAGTGCTTGTTTCAGTTCTGTTTGACTGTAATTGGATCGAAGTGCTTGTTTCTGTTCTGTTTGACTGTGTAATTGGATCGAAGTTCATGTTTCTGTTCTGTTCTGTTTCACTGTCTAATTGGATTGAAGTGCTTGTTTCTGTTCTGTTTGACTGTGTAATTGGATCGAAGTGCTTGTTTCTGTTCTGCTTGACTGTGTAATTGGATCGAAGTGCTTGTTTCTGTTCTGTTTGACTGTGTAATTGGATCGGAGGGCCTGTTTCTGTTCTGTTTGACTGTGTAATTGGATCGAAGTGCTTGTTTCTGTTCTGTTTGACTGTGAAATTGGATCGAAGTGCTTGTTTCTGTTCTGTTTGACTGTGTAATTGGATCGAAGTGCTTGTTTCTGTTCTGTGTGACTGTGTAATTGGATCGAAGTGCTTGTTTCTGTTCTGTTTGACTGTGTAATTGGATCGAAGTGCTTGTTTCTGTTCTGTTTGACTGTGTAATTGGATCGAAGTGCTTGTTTCTGTTCTGTTTGACTGTGTAATTGGATCGAAGTGCTTGTTTCTGTTCTGTTTGACTGTGTAATTGGATCGAAGTGCTTGTTTCTGTTCTGTTTGACTGTGTAATTGGATCAAAGTGCTTGTTTCAGTTCTGTTTGACTGTGTAATTGGATCGAAGTGCTTGCTTCTGTTCGGCTTGACTGTCTAATTGGATCGAAGTGCTTGTTCCTGTTCTGTTTGACTGTGTAATTGGATCGAACTTCTTGTTTCTGTTCTGTTTCACTGTCTAATTGGATCGAAGTGCTTGTTTCTGTTCTGTTTGACTGTGTAATTGGATCGAAGTGCTAGTTTCTGTTCTGTTTGACTGTGTAATTGGATCGAAGTTCTTGTTTCTGTTCTGTTTGACTGTGTAATTGGATCAAAGTGCTTGTTTCAGTTCTGTTTGACTGTAATTGGATCGAAGTGCTTGTTTCTGTTCTGTTTAACTGTGTAATTGGATCGAAGTTCATGTTTCTGTTCTGTTCTGTTTCACTGTCTAATTGGATTGAAGTGCTTGTTTCTGTTCTGTTTGACTGTGTAATTGGATCGAAGTGCTTGTTTCTGTTCTGTTTGACTGTGTAATTGGATCAAAGTGCTTGTTTCAGTTCTGTTTGACTGTAATTGGATCGAAGTGCTTGTTTCTGTTCTGTTTAACTGTGTAATTGGATCGAAGTTCATGTTTCTGTTCTGTTCTGTTTCACTGTCTAATTGGATTGAAGTGCTTGTTTCTGTTCTGTTTGACTGTGTAATTGGATCGAAGTGCTTGTTTCTGTTCTGTTTGATTGTGTAATTGGATCGAAGTGCTTGTTTCTGTTCTGCTTGACTGTGTAATTGGATCGAAGTGCTTGTTTCTGTTCTGTTTGACTGTGTAATTGGATCGGAGGGCCTGTTTCTGTTCTGTTTGACTGTGATATTGGATCGAAGTGCTTGTTTCTGTTCTGTTTGACTGTGAAATTGGATCGAAGTGCTTGTTTCTGTTCTGTTTGACTGTGTAATTGGATCGAAGTGCTTGTTTCTGTTCTGTGTGACTGTGTAATTGGATCGAAGTGCTTGTTTCTGTTCTGTTTGACTGTGTAATTGGATCGAAGTGCTTGTTTCTGTTCTGTTTGACTGTCTAATTGGATCGAAGTGCTTGTTTCTGTTCTGTTTAACTGTGTAATTGGATCGAAGTTCATGTTTCTGTTCTGTTCTGTTTCACTGTCTAATTGGATTGAAGTGCTTTTTTCTGTTCTGTTTGACTGTGTAATTGGATCGAAGTGCTTGTTTCTGTTCTGTTTGACTGTGTAATTGGATCAAAGTGCTTGTTTCAGTTCTGTTTGACTGTAATTGGATCGAAGTGCTTGTTTCTGTTCTGTTTAACTGTGTAATTGGATCGAAGTTCATGTTTCTGTTCTGTTCTGTTTCACTGTCTAATTGGATCGAAGTGCTTGTTTCTGTTCTGTTTGACTGTGTAATTGGATCGAAGTGCTAGTTTCTGTTCTGTTTGACTGTGTAATTGGATCGAAGTTCTTGTTTCTGTTCTGTTTGACTGTGTAATTGGATCAAAGTGCTTGTTTCAGTTCTGTTTGACTGTAATTGGATCGAAGTGCTTGTTTCTGTTCTGTTTAACTGTGTAATTGGATCGAAGTTCATGTTTCTGTTCTGTTCTGTTTCACTGTCTAATTGGATTGAAGTGCTTTTTTCTGTTCTGTTTGACTGTGTAATTGGATCGAAGTGCTTGTTTCTGTTCTGTTTGACTGTGTAATTGGATCAAAGTGCTTGTTTCAGTTCTGTTTGACTGTAATTGGATCGAAGTGCTTGTTTCTGTTCTGTTTAACTGTGTAATTGGATCGAAGTTCATGTTTCTGTTCTGTTCTGTTTCACTGTCTAATTGGATTGAAGTGCTTGTTTCTGTTCTGTTTGACTGTGTAATTGGATCGAAGTGCTTGTTTCTGTTCTGTTTGACTGTGTAATTGGATCGAAGTGCTTGTTTCTGTTCTGCTTGACTGTGTAATTGGATCGAAGTGCTTGTTTCTGTTCTGTTTGACTGTGTAATTGGATCGGAGGGCCTGTTTCTGTTCTGTTTGACTGTGATATTGGATCGAAGTGCTTGTTTCTGTTCTGTTTGACTGTGTAATTGGATCGAAGTGCTTGTTTCTGTTCTGTTTGACTGTCTAATTGGATCGAAGTGCTTGTTTCTGTTCTGCTTGACTGTGTAAGTGGATCGAAGTACTTGTTTCTGTTCTGTTTGACTGTGTAATTGGATCGAAGTGCTTGTTTCTGTTCTGTTTGACTGTGTAATTGGATCGAAGTGCTTGTTTCTGTTCTGTTTGACTGTGTAATAGGATCGGAGGGCCTGTGTCTGTTCTGTTTGACTGTGTAATTTGATTGAAGTGCTTGTTTCTGCGCTGTTTGACTGTGTAATTGGATCGAAGTGCTTGTTTCTGTTCTGTTTGACTGTCTAATTGGATCGAAGTGCTTGTTTCTGTTCTGCTTGACTGTGTAATTGGATCGAAGTACTTGTTTCTGTTCTGTTTGACTGTGTAATTGGATCGAAGTGCTTGTTTCTGTTCTGTTTGACTGTATAATTGGATCGAAGTGCTTGTTTCTGTTCTGTTTGACTATCTAATTGGATCGAAGTGCTTGTTTCTGTTCTGTTTGACTGTCTAATTGGATCGAAGTGCTTGTTTCTTTTCTGTTTGACTGTTTAATTGCATCGAAGTGCTCCTTTCTGTTCTGTTTGACTGTGTAATTGGATCGAAGTGCTTGTTTCTGTTCTGTTTGACTGTGAAATTGGATCGAAGTGCTTGTTTCTGTTCTGTTTGACTGTGTAATTGGATCGAAGTGCTTGTTTCTGTTCTGTGTGACTGTGTAATTGGATCGAAGTGCTTGTTTCTGTTCTGTTTGACTGTGTAATTGGATCGAAGTGCTTGTTTCTGTTCTGTTTCACTGTCTAATTGGATCGAAGTGCTTGTTTCTGTTCTGTTTGACTGTGTAATTGGATCGAAGTGCTTGTTTCTGTTCTGTTTGACTGTGTAATTGGATCGAAGTGCTTGTTTCTGTTCTGTTTGACTGTGTAATTGGATCAAAGTGCTTGTTTCAGTTCTGTTTGACTGTGTAATTGGATCGAAGTGCTTGCTTCTGTTCGGCTTGACTGTCTAATTGGATCGAAGTGCTTGTTCCTGTTCTGTTTGACTGTGTAATTGGATCGAACTTCTTGTTTCTGTTCTGTTTCACTGTCTAATTGGATCGAAGTGCTTGTTTCTGTTCTGTTTGACTGTGTAATTGGATCGAAGTGTTAGTTTCTGTTCTGTTTGACTGTGTAATTGGATCGAAGTTCTTGTTTCTGTTCTGTTTGACTGTGTAATTGGATCGAAGTGCTTGCTTCTGTTCGGCTTGACTGTCTAATTGGATCGAAGTGCTTGTTCCTGTTCTGTTTGACTGTGTAATTGGATCGAAGTGCTTGTTTCTGTTCTGTTTAACTGTGTAATTGGATCGAAGTTCATGTTTCTGTTCTGTTCTGTTTCACTGTCTAATTGGATTGAAGTGCTTGTTTCTGTTCTGTTTGACTGTGTAATTGGATCGAAGTGCTTGTTTCTGTTCTGTTTGACTGTGTAATTGGATCAAAGTGCTTGTTTCAGTTCTGTTTGACTGTAATTGGATCGAAGTGCTTGTTTCTGTTCTGTTTAACTGTGTAATTGGATCGAAGTTCATGTTTCTGTTCTGTTCTGTTTCACTGTCTAATTGGATTGAAGTGCTTGTTTCTGTTCTGTTTGACTGTGTAATTGGATCGAAGTGCTTGTTTCTGTTCTGTTTGATTGTGTAATTGGATTGAAGTGCTTTTTTCTGTTCTGCTTGACTGTGTAATTGGATCGAAGTGCTTGTTTCTGTTCTGTTTGACTGTGTAATTGGATCGGAGGGCCTGTTTCTGTTCTGTTTGACTGTGATATTGGATCGAAGTGCTTGTTTCTGTTCTGTTTGACTGTGTAATTGGATCGAAGTGCTTGTTTCTGTTCTGTTTGACTGTCTAATTGGATCGAAGTGCTTGTTTCTGTTCTGCTTGACTGTGTAAGTGGATCGAAGTACTTGTTTCTGTTCTGTTTGACTGTGTAATTGGATCGAAGTGCTTGTTTCTGTTCTGTTTGACTGTGTAATTGGATCGAAGTGCTTGTTTCTGTTCTGTTTGACTGTGTAATAGGATCGGAGGGCCTGTGTCTGTTCTGTTTGACTGTGTAATTTGATCGAAGTGCTTGTTTCTGCGCTGTTTGTCTGTGTAATTGGATCGAAGTGCTTGTTTCTGTTCTGTTTGACTGTCTAATTGGATCGAAGTGCTTGTTTCTGTTCTGCTTGACTGTGTAATTGGATCGAAGTACATGTTTCTGTTCTGTTTGACTGTGTAATTGGATCGAAGTGCTTGTTTCTGTTCTGTTTGACTGTATAATTGGATCGAAGTGCTTGTTTCTGTTCTGTTTGACTATCTAATTGGATCGAAGTGCTTGTTTCTGTTCTGTTTGACTGTCTAATTGGATCGAAGTGCTTGTTTCTTTTCTGTTTGACTGTTTAATTGCATCGAAGTGCTCCTTTCTGTTCTGTTTGACTGTGTAATTGGATCGAAGTGCTTGTTTCTGTTCTGTTTGACTGTGAAATTGGATCGAAGTGCTTGTTTCTGTTCTGTTTGACTGTGTAATTGGATCGAAGTGCTTGTTTCTGTATTGTTTGACTGTCTAATTGGATCACAGTGCTTGTTTCTGCGCTGTTTGACTGTGTAATTGGATCGAAGTGCTTGTTTCTGCGCTGTTTGACTGTGTAATTGGATCGAAGTGCTTGTTTCTGTTCTGTTTGACTGTGTAATTGGATCGAAGTGCTTGTTTCTGTTCTGTTTGACTGTGTAATTGGATCGAAGTGCTTGTTTCTGTTCTGTTTGATTGTGTAATTGGATCGAAGTGCTTGTTTCTGTTCTGTTTGACTGTGTAATTGGATCGAAGTGCTTGTTTCTGTTCTGTTTGATTGTGTAATTGGATCGGAGGGCTTGTTTCTGTTCTGTTTGACTATCTAATTGGATCGAAGTGCTTGTTTCTGTTCTGTTTGACTGTCTAATTGGATCGAAGTGCTTGTTTCTTTTCTGTTTGACTGTTTAATTTCATCGAAGTGCTCCTTTCTGTTCTGTTTGACTGTGTAATTGGATCAAAGTGCTTGTTTCTGTTCTGTTTGACTGTGTAATTGGATCGAAGTGCTTGTTCCTGTTCTGCTTGACTGTGTAATTGGATCGAAGTGCTTGTTTCTGTTCTGTTTGACTGTGTAATTGGATCGAAGTGCTTGCTTCTGTTCGGCTTGACTGTCTAATTGGATCGAAATGCTTGTTTCTGTTCTGTTTGACTGTGTAATTGGATCGAACTTCTTGTTTCTGTTCTGTTTCACTGTCTAATTGGATCGAAGTGCTTGTTTCTGTTCTGTTTGACTGTGTAATTGGATCGAAGTGCTTGTTTCTGTTCTGTTTGACTGTGTAATTGGATCAAAGTGCTTGTTTCTGTTCTGTTTGACTGTGTAATTGGATCAAAGTGCTTGTTTCAGTTCTGTTTGACTGTAATTGGATCGAAGTGCTTGTTTCTGTTCTGTTTGACTGTGTAATTGGATCGAAGTTCATGTTTCTGTTCTGTTCTGTGTCACTGTCTAATTGGATTGAAGTGCTTGTTTCTGTTCTGTTTGACTGTGTAATTGGATCGAAGTGCTTGTTTCTGTTCTGCTTGACTGTGTAATTGGATCGAAGTGCTTGTTTCTGTTCTGTTTGACTGTGTAATTGGATCGGAAGGCCTGTTTCTGTTCTGTTTGACTGTGTAATTGGATCGAAGTGCTTGTTTCTGTTCTGTTTGACTGTGAAATTGGATCGAAGTGCTTGTTTCTGTTCTGTTTGACTGTGTAATTGGATCGAAGTGCTTGTTTCTGTTCTGTGTGACTGTGTAATTGGATCGAAGTGCTTGTTTCTGTTCTGTTTGACTGTGTAATTGGATCGAAGTGCTTGTTTCTGTTCTTTTTCACTGTCTAATTGGATCGAAGTGCTTGTTTCTGTTCTGTTTGACTGTGTAATTGGATCGAAGTGCTTGTTTCTGTTCTGTTTGACTGTGAAATTGGATCGAAGTGCTTGTTTCTGTTCTGTTTGACTGTGTAATTGGATCGAAGTGCTTGTTTCTGTTCTGTGTGACTGTGTAATTGGATCGAAGTGCTTGTTTCTGTTCTGTTTGACTGTGTAATTGGATCGAAGTGCTTGTTTCTGTTCTGTTTCACTGTCTAATTGGATCGAAGTGCTTGTTTCTGTTCTGTTTGACTGTGTAATTGGATCGAAGTGCTTGTTTCTGTTCTGTTTGACTGTGTAATTGGATCGAAGTGCTTGTTTCTGTTCTGTTTGACTGTGTAATTGGATCAAAGTGCTTGTTTCAGTTCTGTTTGACTGTAATTGGATCGAAGTGCTTGTTTCTGTTCTGTTTGACTGTGTAATTGGATCGAAGTTCATGTTTCTGTTCTGTTCTGTTTCACTGTCTAATTGGATTGAAGTGCTTGTTTCTGTTCTGTTTGACTGTGTAATTGGATCGAAGTGCTTGTTTCTGTTCTGCTTGACTGTGTAATTGGATCGAAGTGCTTGTTTCTGTTCTGTTTGACTGTGTAATTGGATCGGAGGGCCTGTTTCTGTTCTGTTTGACTGTGTAATTGGATCGAAGTGCTTGTTTCTGTTCTGTTTGACTGTGAAATTGGATCGAAGTGCTTGTTTCTGTTCTGTTTGACTGTGTAATTGGATCGAAGTGCTTGTTTCTGTTCTGTGTGACTGTGTAATTGGATCGAAGTGCTTGTTTCTGTTCTGTTTGACTGTGTAATTGGATCGAAGTGCTTGTTTCTGTTCTGTTTGACTGTGTAATTGGATCGAAGTGCTTGTTTCTGTTCTGTTTGACTGTGTAATTGGATCGAAGTGCTTGTTTCTGTTCTGTTTGACTGTGTAATTGGATCGAAGTGCTTGTTTCTGTTCTGTTTGACTGTGTAATTGGATCAAAGTGCTTGTTTCAGTTCTGTTTGACTGTGTAATTGGATCGAAGTGCTTGCTTCTGTTCGGCTTGACTGTCTAATTGGATCGAAGTGCTTGTTCCTGTTCTGTTTGACTGTGTAATTGGATCGAACTTCTTGTTTCTGTTCTGTTTCACTGTCTAATTGGATCGAAGTGCTTGTTTCTGTTCTGTTTGACTGTGTAATTGGATCGAAGTGCTAGTTTCTGTTCTGTTTGACTGTGTAATTGGATCGAAGTTCTTGTTTCTGTTCTGTTTGACTGTGTAATTGGATCAAAGTGCTTGTTTCAGTTCTGTTTGACTGTAATTGGATCGAAGTGCTTGTTTCTGTTCTGTTTAACTGTGTAATTGGATCGAAGTTCATGTTTCTGTTCTGTTCTGTTTCACTGTCTAATTGGATTGAAGTGCTTGTTTCTGTTCTGTTTGACTGTGTAATTGGATCGAAGTGCTTGTTTCTGTTCTGTTTGACTGTGTAATTGGATCAAAGTGCTTGTTTCAGTTCTGTTTGACTGTAATTGGATCGAAGTGCTTGTTTCTGTTCTGTTTAACTGTGTAATTGGATCGAAGTTCATGTTTCTGTTCTGTTCTGTTTCACTGTCTAATTGGATTGAAGTGCTTGTTTCTGTTCTGTTTGACTGTGTAATTGGATCGAAGTGCTTGTTTCTGTTCTGTTTGATTGTGTAATTGGATCGAAGTGCTTGTTTCTGTTCTGCTTGACTGTGTAATTGGATCGAAGTGCTTGTTTCTGTTCTGTTTGACTGTGTAATTGGATCGGAGGGCCTGTTTCTGTTCTGTTTGACTGTGATATTGGATCGAAGTGCTTGTTTCTGTTCTGTTTGACTGTGAAATTGGATCGAAGTGCTTGTTTCTGTTCTGTTTGACTGTGTAATTGGATCGAAGTGCTTGTTTCTGTTCTGTGTGACTGTGTAATTGGATCGAAGTGCTTGTTTCTGTTCTGTTTGACTGTGTAATTGGATCGAAGTGCTTGTTTCTGTTCTGTTTGACTGTCTAATTGGATCGAAGTGCTTGTTTCTGTTCTGTTTAACTGTGTAATTGGATCGAAGTTCATGTTTCTGTTCTGTTCTGTTTCACTGTCTAATTGGATTGAAGTGCTTTTTTCTGTTCTGTTTGACTGTGTAATTGGATCGAAGTGCTTGTTTCTGTTCTGTTTGACTGTGTAATTGGATCAAAGTGCTTGTTTCAGTTCTGTTTGACTGTAATTGGATCGAAGTGCTTGTTTCTGTTCTGTTTAACTGTGTAATTGGATCGAAGTTCATGTTTCTGTTCTGTTCTGTTTCACTGTCTAATTGGATTGAAGTGCTTGTTTCTGTTCTGTTTGACTGTGTAATTGGATCGAAGTGCTTGTTTCTGTTCTGTTTGACTGTGTAATTGGATCGAAGTGCTTGTTTCTGTTCTGCTTGACTGTGTAATTGGATCGAAGTGCTTGTTTCTGTTCTGTTTGACTGTGTAATTGGATCGGAGGGCCTGTTTCTGTTCTGTTTGACTGTGATATTGGATCGAAGTGCTTGTTTCTGTTCTGTTTGACTGTGTAATTGGATCGAAGTGCTTGTTTCTGTTCTGTTTGACTGTCTAATTGGATCGAAGTGCTTGTTTCTGTTCTGCTTGACTGTGTAAGTGGATCGAAGTACTTGTTTCTGTTCTGTTTGACTGTGTAATTGGATCGAAGTGCTTGTTTCTGTTCTGTTTGACTGTGTAATTGGATCGAAGTGCTTGTTTCTGTTCTGTTTGACTGTGTAATAGGATCGGAGGGCCTGTGTCTGTTCTGTTTGACTGTGTAATTTGATTGAAGTGCTTGTTTCTGCGCTGTTTGACTGTGTAATTGGATCGAAGTGCTTGTTTCTGTTCTGTTTGACTGTCTAATTGGATCGAAGTGCTTGTTTCTGTTCTGCTTGACTGTGTAATTGGATCGAAGTACTTGTTTCTGTTCTGTTTGACTGTGTAATTGGATCGAAGTGCTTGTTTCTGTTCTGTTTGACTGTATAATTGGATCGAAGTGCTTGTTTCTGTTCTGTTTGACTATCTAATTGGATCGAAGTGCTTGTTTCTGTTCTGTTTGACTGTCTAATTGGATCGAAGTGCTTGTTTCTTTTCTGTTTGACTGTTTAATTGCATCGAAGTGCTCCTTTCTGTTCTGTTTGACTGTGTAATTGGATCGAAGTGCTTGTTTCTGTTCTGTTTGACTGTGAAATTGGATCGAAGTGCTTGTTTCTGTTCTGTTTGACTGTGTAATTGGATCGAAGTGCTTGTTTCTGTTCTGTGTGACTGTGTAATTGGATCGAAGTGCTTGTTTCTGTTCTGTTTGACTGTGTAATTGGATCGAAGTGCTTGTTTCTGTTCTGTTTCACTGTCTAATTGGATCGAAGTGCTTGTTTCTGTTCTGTTTGACTGTGTAATTGGATCGAAGTGCTTGTTTCTGTTCTGTTTGACTGTGTAATTGGATCGAAGTGCTTGTTTCTGTTCTGTTTGACTGTGTAATTGGATCAAAGTGCTTGTTTCAGTTCTGTTTGACTGTGTAATTGGATCGAAGTGCTTGCTTCTGTTCGGCTTGACTGTCTAATTGGATCGAAGTGCTTGTTCCTGTTCTGTTTGACTGTGTAATTGGATCGAACTTCTTGTTTCTGTTCTGTTTCACTGTCTAATTGGATCGAAGTGCTTGTTTCTGTTCTGTTTGACTGTGTAATTGGATCGAAGTGTTAGTTTCTGTTCTGTTTGACTGTGTAATTGGATCGAAGTTCTTGTTTCTGTTCTGTTTGACTGTGTAATTGGATCGAAGTGCTTGCTTCTGTTCGGCTTGACTGTCTAATTGGATCGAAGTGCTTGTTCCTGTTCTGTTTGACTGTGTAATTGGATCGAAGTGCTTGTTTCTGTTCTGTTTAACTGTGTAATTGGATCGAAGTTCATGTTTCTGTTCTGTTCTGTTTCACTGTCTAATTGGATTGAAGTGCTTGTTTCTGTTCTGTTTGACTGTGTAATTGGATCGAAGTGCTTGTTTCTGTTCTGTTTGACTGTGTAATTGGATCAAAGTGCTTGTTTCAGTTCTGTTTGACTGTAATTGGATCGAAGTGCTTGTTTCTGTTCTGTTTAACTGTGTAATTGGATCGAAGTTCATGTTTCTGTTCTGTTCTGTTTCACTGTCTAATTGGATTGAAGTGCTTGTTTCTGTTCTGTTTGACTGTGTAATTGGATCGAAGTGCTTGTTTCTGTTCTGTTTGATTGTGTAATTGGATTGAAGTGCTTTTTTCTGTTCTGCTTGACTGTGTAATTGGATCGAAGTGCTTGTTTCTGTTCTGTTTGACTGTGTAATTGGATCGGAGGGCCTGTTTCTGTTCTGTTTGACTGTGATATTGGATCGAAGTGCTTGTTTCTGTTCTGTTTGACTGTGTAATTGGATCGAAGTGCTTGTTTCTGTTCTGTTTGACTGTCTAATTGGATCGAAGTGCTTGTTTCTGTTCTGCTTGACTGTGTAAGTGGATCGAAGTACTTGTTTCTGTTCTGTTTGACTGTGTAATTGGATCGAAGTGCTTGTTTCTGTTCTGTTTGACTGTGTAATTGGATCGAAGTGCTTGTTTCTGTTCTGTTTGACTGTGTAATAGGATCGGAGGGCCTGTGTCTGTTCTGTTTGACTGTGTAATTTGATCGAAGTGCTTGTTTCTGCGCTGTTTGTCTGTGTAATTGGATCGAAGTGCTTGTTTCTGTTCTGTTTGACTGTCTAATTGGATCGAAGTGCTTGTTTCTGTTCTGCTTGACTGTGTAATTGGATCGAAGTACATGTTTCTGTTCTGTTTGACTGTGTAATTGGATCGAAGTGCTTGTTTCTGTTCTGTTTGACTGTATAATTGGATCGAAGTGCTTGTTTCTGTTCTGTTTGACTATCTAATTGGATCGAAGTGCTTGTTTCTGTTCTGTTTGACTGTCTAATTGGATCGAAGTGCTTGTTTCTTTTCTGTTTGACTGTTTAATTGCATCGAAGTGCTCCTTTCTGTTCTGTTTGACTGTGTAATTGGATCGAAGTGCTTGTTTCTGTTCTGTTTGACTGTGAAATTGGATCGAAGTGCTTGTTTCTGTTCTGTTTGACTGTGTAATTGGATCGAAGTGCTTGTTTCTGTATTGTTTGACTGTCTAATTGGATCACAGTGCTTGTTTCTGCGCTGTTTGACTGTGTAATTGGATCGAAGTGCTTGTTTCTGCGCTGTTTGACTGTGTAATTGGATCGAAGTGCTTGTTTCTGTTCTGTTTGACTGTGTAATTGGATCGAAGTGCTTGTTTCTGTTCTGTTTGACTGTGTAATTGGATCGAAGTGCTTGTTTCTGTTCTGTTTGATTGTGTAATTGGATCGAAGTGCTTGTTTCTGTTCTGTTTGACTGTGTAATTGGATCGAAGTGCTTGTTTCTGTTCTGTTTGATTGTGTAATTGGATCGGAGGGCTTGTTTCTGTTCTGTTTGACTATCTAATTGGATCGAAGTGCTTGTTTCTGTTCTGTTTGACTGTCTAATTGGATCGAAGTGCTTGTTTCTTTTCTGTTTGACTGTTTAATTTCATCGAAGTGCTCCTTTCTGTTCTGTTTGACTGTGTAATTGGATCAAAGTGCTTGTTTCTGTTCTGTTTGACTGTGTAATTGGATCGAAGTGCTTGTTCCTGTTCTGCTTGACTGTGTAATTGGATCGAAGTGCTTGTTTCTGTTCTGTTTGACTGTGTAATTGGATCGAAGTGCTTGCTTCTGTTCGGCTTGACTGTCTAATTGGATCGAAATGCTTGTTTCTGTTCTGTTTGACTGTGTAATTGGATCGAACTTCTTGTTTCTGTTCTGTTTCACTGTCTAATTGGATCGAAGTGCTTGTTTCTGTTCTGTTTGACTGTGTAATTGGATCGAAGTGCTTGTTTCTGTTCTGTTTGACTGTGTAATTGGATCAAAGTGCTTGTTTCTGTTCTGTTTGACTGTGTAATTGGATCAAAGTGCTTGTTTCAGTTCTGTTTGACTGTAATTGGATCGAAGTGCTTGTTTCTGTTCTGTTTGACTGTGTAATTGGATCGAAGTTCATGTTTCTGTTCTGTTCTGTGTCACTGTCTAATTGGATTGAAGTGCTTGTTTCTGTTCTGTTTGACTGTGTAATTGGATCGAAGTGCTTGTTTCTGTTCTGCTTGACTGTGTAATTGGATCGAAGTGCTTGTTTCTGTTCTGTTTGACTGTGTAATTGGATCGGAAGGCCTGTTTCTGTTCTGTTTGACTGTGTAATTGGATCGAAGTGCTTGTTTCTGTTCTGTTTGACTGTGAAATTGGATCGAAGTGCTTGTTTCTGTTCTGTTTGACTGTGTAATTGGATCGAAGTGCTTGTTTCTGTTCTGTGTGACTGTGTAATTGGATCGAAGTGCTTGTTTCTGTTCTGTTTGACTGTGTAATTGGATCGAAGTGCTTGTTTCTGTTCTTTTTCACTGTCTAATTGGATCGAAGTGCTTGTTTCTGTTCTGTTTGACTGTGTAATTGGATCGAAGTGCTTGTTTCTGTTCTGTTTGACTGTGAAATTGGATCGAAGTGCTTGTTTCTGTTCTGTTTGACTGTGTAATTGGATCGAAGTGCTTGTTTCTGTTCTGTGTGACTGTGTAATTGGATCGAAGTGCTTGTTTCTGTTCTGTTTGACTGTGTAATTGGATCGAAGTGCTTGTTTCTGTTCTGTTTCACTGTCTAATTGGATCGAAGTGCTTGTTTCTGTTCTGTTTGACTGTGTAATTGGATCGAAGTGCTTGTTTCTGTTCTGTTTGACTGTGTAATTGGATCGAAGTGCTTGTTTCTGTTCTGTTTGACTGTGTAATTGGATCAAAGTGCTTGTTTCAGTTCTGTTTGACTGTAATTGGATCGAAGTGCTTGTTTCTGTTCTGTTTGACTGTGTAATTGGATCGAAGTTCATGTTTCTGTTCTGTTCTGTTTCACTGTCTAATTGGATTGAAGTGCTTGTTTCTGTTCTGTTTGACTGTGTAATTGGATCGAAGTGCTTGTTTCTGTTCTGCTTGACTGTGTAATTGGATCGAAGTGCTTGTTTCTGTTCTGTTTGACTGTGTAATTGGATCGGAGGGCCTGTTTCTGTTCTGTTTGACTGTGTAATTGGATCGAAGTGCTTGTTTCTGTTCTGTTTGACTGTGAAATTGGATCGAAGTGCTTGTTTCTGTTCTGTTTGACTGTGTAATTGGATCGAAGTGCTTGTTTCTGTTCTGTGTGACTGTGTAATTGGATCGAAGTGCTTGTTTCTGTTCTGTTTGACTGTGTAATTGGATCGAAGTGCTTGTTTCTGTTCTGTTTGACTGTGTAATTGGATCGAAGTGCTTGTTTCTGTTCTGTTTGACTGTGTAATTGGATCGAAGTGCTTGTTTCTGTTCTGTTTGACTGTGTAATTGGATCGAAGTGCTTGTTTCTGTTCTGTTTGACTGTGTAATTGGATCAAAGTGCTTGTTTCAGTTCTGTTTGACTGTGTAATTGGATCGAAGTGCTTGCTTCTGTTCGGCTTGACTGTCTAATTGGATCGAAGTGCTTGTTCCTGTTCTGTTTGACTGTGTAATTGGATCGAACTTCTTGTTTCTGTTCTGTTTCACTGTCTAATTGGATCGAAGTGCTTGTTTCTGTTCTGTTTGACTGTGTAATTGGATCGAAGTGCTAGTTTCTGTTCTGTTTGACTGTGTAATTGGATCGAAGTTCTTGTTTCTGTTCTGTTTGACTGTGTAATTGGATCAAAGTGCTTGTTTCAGTTCTGTTTGACTGTAATTGGATCGAAGTGCTTGTTTCTGTTCTGTTTAACTGTGTAATTGGATCGAAGTTCATGTTTCTGTTCTGTTCTGTTTCACTGTCTAATTGGATTGAAGTGCTTGTTTCTGTTCTGTTTGACTGTGTAATTGGATCGAAGTGCTTGTTTCTGTTCTGTTTGACTGTGTAATTGGATCAAAGTGCTTGTTTCAGTTCTGTTTGACTGTAATTGGATCGAAGTGCTTGTTTCTGTTCTGTTTAACTGTGTAATTGGATCGAAGTTCATGTTTCTGTTCTGTTCTGTTTCACTGTCTAATTGGATTGAAGTGCTTGTTTCTGTTCTGTTTGACTGTGTAATTGGATCGAAGTGCTTGTTTCTGTTCTGTTTGATTGTGTAATTGGATCGAAGTGCTTGTTTCTGTTCTGCTTGACTGTGTAATTGGATCGAAGTGCTTGTTTCTGTTCTGTTTGACTGTGTAATTGGATCGGAGGGCCTGTTTCTGTTCTGTTTGACTGTGATATTGGATCGAAGTGCTTGTTTCTGTTCTGTTTGACTGTGAAATTGGATCGAAGTGCTTGTTTCTGTTCTGTTTGACTGTGTAATTGGATCGAAGTGCTTGTTTCTGTTCTGTGTGACTGTGTAATTGGATCGAAGTGCTTGTTTCTGTTCTGTTTGACTGTGTAATTGGATCGAAGTGCTTGTTTCTGTTCTGTTTGACTGTCTAATTGGATCGAAGTGCTTGTTTCTGTTCTGTTTGACTGTGTAATTGGATCGAAGTGCTTGTTTCTGTTCTGTTTGACTGTGTAATTGGATCGAAGTGCTTGTTTCTGTATTGGTTGACTGTCTAATTGGATCACAGTGCTTGTTTCTGTTCTGTTTGACTGTGTACTTGGATCGAAGTGCTTGTTTCTGTTCTGTTTGACTGTCTAATTGGATCGAAGTGCTTGTTTCTGTTCTGCTTGACTGTGTAATTGGATCGAAGTACTTGTTTCTGTTCTGTTTGACTGTGTAATTGGATCGAAGTGCTTGTTTCTGTTCTGTTTGACTGTGTAATTGGATCGAAGTGCTTGTTTCTGTTCTGTTTGACTGTGTAATAGGATCGGAGGGCCTGTGTCTGTTCTGTTTGACTGTGTAATTGGATCAAAGTGCTTGTTTCTGCGCTGTTTGACTGTGTAATTGGATCGAAGTGCTTGTTTCTGTTCTGTTTGACTGTGTAATTGGATCAAATTACTTGTTTCTGCGCTGTTTGACTGTGTAATTGGATCGAAATTCTTGTTTCTGTTCTGTTTGACTGTGTAATTGGATCGAAGTGCTTGTTTCTGTTCTGCTTCACTGTGTAATTGGATCGAAGTGCTTGTTTCTGTTCTGTTTGACTGTGTAATTGGATCGAAGTGCTTGTTTCTGTTCTGTTTGACTGTGTAATTGGATCAAAGTGCTTGTTTCTGTTCTGTTTGACTGTGTAATTGGATGGGAGGGCCTGTTTCTGTTCTGTTTGACTGTGTAATTGGATCGATGTGCTTGTTTCTGCGCTGTTTGACTCTGTAATTGGATCGAAGTGCTTGTTTCTGTTCTCTTTGACTGTGTAATTGGATCGAATTACTTCTTTCTGATCTGTTTGACTGTAATTGGATTGAAGTGCTTGTTTCTGTTCTGTTTGACTGTGTAATTGGATCGAAATGCTTGTTTCTGTTCTGTTTGACTGTGTAATTGGATCGAAGTGCTTGTTTCTGTTCTGTTTGACTATCTAATTGGATCGAAGTGCTTGTTTCTGTTCTGTTTGACTGTGTAATTGGATCGAAGTGCTTGTTTCTGTTCTGTTTGACTGTGTAATTGGATCGAAGTGCTTGTTTCTGTTCTGTTTGACTGTGTAATTGGATCGAAGTGCTTGTTTCTGTATTGTTTGACTGTCTAATTGGATCACAGTGCTTGTTTCTGTTCTGTTTGACTGTGTAATTGGATCGAAGTGCTTGTTTCTGTTCTGTTTGACTGTCTAATTGGATTGAAGTGCTTGTTTCAGTTCTGTTTGACTGTGTAATTGGATCGAAGTGCTGGTTTCTGTTCTGTTTGACTGTGTAATTGGATCAAAGTGCTTGTTTCTGTTCTGTTTGACTGTGTAATTGGATCGGAGGGCCTGTTTCTGTTCTGTTTGACTGTGTAATTGGATCGAAGTGCTTGTTTCAGTTCTGTTTGACTGTGTAATTGGATCGAAGTGCTTGTTTCTGTTCTGTTTGACTGTCTAATTGGATCGAAGTGCTTGTTTCAGTTCTGTTTGACTGTCTAATTGGATCGAAGTGCTTTTTTCTGTTCTGTTTGACTGTGTAATTGGATCGAAGTGCTTATTTCTGTTCTGTTTGACTGTGTAATTGGATCGAAGTGCTTGTTTCTGTTCTGTTTGACTGTGTAATAGGATCGGAGGGCCTGTGTCTGTTCTGTTTGACTGTGTAATTGGATCGAAGTGCTTGTTTCTGCGCTGTTTGACTGTGTAATTGGATCGAAGTGCTTGTTTCTGTTCTGTTTGACTGTGTAATTGGATCGAAGTGCTTGTTTCTGCGCTGTTTGACTGTGTAATAACATCAAGATGGCGGCGCGACTACGCAGGGCGCAGCGGCCACTCCAGTAAGGAATATCCGTTATCTGTAAGTAGGGGCCGTGCACAATCCTGATTTGATTGAGACGGATGTGTGAAGCACGGAGGAACATCTGGCGAAACTTCTGACATGCCTGTGCTGCTGACGCTGCTACTGAGCGATCGGAGAGATCTCCAGAGAGGAAGGCCCCGAATCCTCGTCTTTGCCTGTTGCTTGGTGGCCGGAGCCGGGGTTGAAGCACTCGGCAGATATGGTGCTCGGTGCTCGGTGTCGGAGGGCTGGTCGGAGGCACGAAGTTGTCGGAAGTTTTCGGACGGACTCACAGTTGGCTGTGCTCGGGTGCTTCCAGAGGCTGCATCGGGAAGTTTTGCCACGTTGGAGGTTTCTTCCTTCTGCCATCTGCGTGAGATGATGGGCTATCTGGGACTTTGAGACTTTTTTTTACCGTGCCCATGGTCTGCTCTTATCAAATTATGGTATTGCTTTGCACTGTTGTAACTGTATGTTATAATTATGTGGTTTTTTTGGTCAGTTAGTCTTGGTCTGTCTTGTGTTTATGTGATATCATACTGGAGGAACATTGAATTTCCCCTTGGGGATGAATAAAGTATCTATCTATCTATCTATCTATCTATCTAATTGGATCGAAGTGCTTGTTTCTGTTCTGTTTGACTGTGTAATTAGATCGAAGTGCTTGCTTCTGTTCGGCTTGACTGTCTAATTGGATCGAAGTGCTTGTTTCTGTTCTGTTTGACTGTGTAATTGGATCGAACTTCTTGTTTCTGTTCTGTTTCACTGTCTAATTGGATCGAAGTGCTTGTTTCTGTTCTGTTTGACTGTGTAATTGGATCGAAGTGCTTGTTTCTGTTCTGTTTGACTGTGTAATTGGATCGAAGTGCTTGTTTCTGTTCTGTTTGACTGTGTAATTGGATCAAAGTGCTTGTTTCTGTTCTGTTTGACTGTGTAATTGGATCGAAGTGCTTGTTTCTGTTCTGTTTGACTGTGTAATTGGATCGAAGTGCTTGTTTCTGTTCTGTTTGACTGTCTAATTGGATCGAAGTGCTTGTTTCTGTTCTGTTGGACTGTGTAATTGGATCGAAGTGCTTGTTTCTGTTCTGTTTGACTGTGTAATTGGATCAAAGTGCTTGTTTCAGTTCTGTTTGACTGTAATTGGATCGAAGTGCTTGTTTCTGTTCTGTTTAACTGTGTAATTGGATCGAAGTTCATGTTTCTGTTCTGTTCCGTTTCACTGTCTAATTGGATTGAAGTGCTTGTTTCTGTTCTGTTTGACTGTGTAATTGGATCGAAGTGCTTGTTTCTGTTCTGTTTGACTGTGTAATTGGATCGAAGTGCTTGTTTCTGTTCTGCTTGACTGTGTAATTGGATCGAAGTGCTTGTTTCTGTTCTGTTTGACTGTGTAATTGGATCGAAATGCTTGTTTCTGTTCTGTTTGACTGTGTAGTTGGATCGAAGTGCTTGTTTCTGTTCTGTTTGACTATCTAATTGGATCGAAGTGCTTGTTTCTGTTCTGTTTGATTGTGTAATTGGATCGGAGGGCCTGTTTCTGTTCTGTTTCACTGTGTAATTGGATCGAAGTGCTTGTTTCTGTTCTGTTTGACTGTGTAATTGGATCGAAGTGCTTGTTTCTGCGCTGTTTGACTGTGTAATTGGATCGAAGTGCCTGTTTCTGTTCTGTTTGACTGTCTAATTGGATCGAAGTGCTTGTTTCTGCGCTGTTTGACTGTGTAATTGGATCGAAGTGCTTGTTTCTGTTCTGTTTGACTGTGTAATTGGATCGAAGTGCTTGTTTCTGCGCTGTTTGACTGTGTAATTGGATCGAAGTGCTTGTTTCTGCGCTGTTTGACTGTGTAATTGGATCGAAGTGCATGTTTCTGTTCTGTTTGACTGTGTAATTGGATCGAAGTGCTTGTTTCTGCGCTGTTTGACTGTGTAATTGGATCGAAGTGCTTGTTTCTGTTCTGTTTGACTGTGTAATTGGATCGAAGTGCTTGTTTCTGGTCTGTTTGACTGTATAATTTGATCGAAGTGCTTGTTTCTGTTCTGTTTGACTATCTAATTGGATCGAAGTGCTTGTTTCTGTTCTGTTTGACTGTCTAATTGGATCGAAGTGCTTGTTTCTTTTCTGTTTGACTGTTTAATTTCATCGAAGTGCTCCTTTCTGTTCTGTTTGACTGTGTAATTGGATCAAAGTGCTTGTTTCTGTTCTGTTTGACTGTGTAATTGGATCGAAGTGCTTGTTCCTGTTCTGCTTGACTGTGTAATTGGATCGAAGTGCTTGTTTCTGTTCTGTTTGACTGTGTAATTGGATCGAAGTGCTTGCTTCTGTTCGGCTTGACTGTCTAATTGGATCGAAATGCTTGTTTCTGTTCTGTTTGACTGTGTAATTGGATCGAACTTCTTGTTTCTGTTCTGTTTCACTGTCTAATTGGATCGAAGTGCTTGTTTCTGTTCTGTTTGACTGTGTAATTGGATCGAAGTGCTTGTTTCTGTTCTGTTTGACTGTGTAATTGGATCGAAGTGCTTGTTTCTGTTCTGTTTGACTGTGTAATTGGATCGAAGTTCATGTTTCTGTTCTGTTCTGTTTCACTGTCTAATTGGATTGAAGTGCTTGTTTCTGTTCTGTTTGACTGTGTAATTGGATCGAAGTGCTTGTTTCTGTTCTGTTTGACTGTGTAATTGGATCGAAGTGCTTGTTTCTGTTCTGCTTGACTGTGTAATTGGATCGAAGTGCTTGTTTCTGTTCTGTTTGACTGTGTAATTGGATCGGAGGGCCTGTTTCTGTTCTGTTTGACTGTGTAATTGGATCGATGTGCTTGTTTCTGTTCTGTTTGACTGTGAAATTGGATCGAAGTGCTTGTTTCTGTTCTGTTTGACTGTGTAATTGGATCGAAGTGCTTGTTTCTGTTCTGTGTGACTGTGTAATTGGATCGAAGTGCTTGTTTCTGTTCTGTTTGACTGTGTAATTGTATCGAAGTGCTTGTTTCTGTTCTGTTTCACTGTCTAATTGGATCGAAGTGCTTGTTTCTGTTCTGTTTGACTGTGTAATTGGATCGAAGTGCTTGTTTCTGTTCTGTTTGACTGTGTAATTGGATCGAAGTGCTTGTTTCTGTTCTGTTTGACTGTCTAATTGGATCGAAGTGCTTGTTCCTGTTCTGTTTGACTGTGTAATTGGATCGAACTTCTTGTTTCTGTTCTGTTTCACTGTCTAATTGGATCGAAGTGCTTGTTTCTGTTCTGTTTGACTGTGTAATTGGATCGAAGTGCTTGTTTCTGTTCTGATTGACTGTGTAATTGGATCGAAGTGCTTGTTTCTGTTCTGTTTGACTGTGTAATTGGATCAAAGTGCTTGTTTCAGTTCTGTTTGACTGTAATTGGATCGAAGTTCATGTTTCTGTTCTGTTCTGTTTCACTGTCTAATTGGATTGAAGTGCTTGTTTCTGTTCTGTTTGACTGTGTAATTGGATCGAAGTGCTTGTTTCTGTTCTGTTTGACTGTGTAATTGGATCAAAGTGCTTGTTTCAGTTCTGTTTGACTGTAATTGGATCGAAGTGCTTGTTTCTGTTCTGTTTAACTGTGTAATTGGAATCAAGTTCATGTTTCTGTTCTGTTCTGTTTCACTGTCTAATTGGATTGATGTGCTTGTTTCTGTTCTGTTTGACTGTGTAATTGGATCGAAGTGCTTGATTCTGTTCTGTTTGACTGTGTAATTGGATCGAAGTGCTTGTTTCTGTTCTGCTTGACTGTGTAATTGGATCGAAGTGCTTGTTTCTGTTCTGTTTGACTGTGTAATTGGATCGGAGGGCCTGTTTCTGTTCTGTTTGACTGTGATATTGGATCGAAGTGCTTGTTTCTGTTCTGTTTGACTGTGAAATTGGATCGAAGTGCTTGTTTCTGTTCTGTTTGACTGTGTAATTGGATCGAAGTGCTTGTTTCTGTTCTGTGTGACTGTGTAATTGGATCGAAGTGCTTGTTTCTGTTCTGTTTGACTGTGTAATTGGATCGAAGTGCTTGTTTCTGTTCTGTTTGACTGTCTAATTGGATCGAAGTGCTTGTTTCTGTTCTGTTTGACTGTGTAATTGGATCGAAGTGCTTGTTTTTGTTCTGTTTGACTGTGTAATTGGATCGAAGTGCTTGTTTCTGTATTGGTTGACTGTCTAATTGGATCACAGTGCTTGTTTCTGTTCTGTTTGACTGTGTAATTGGATCGAAGTGCTTGTTTCTGTTCTGTTTGACTGTCTAATTGGATCGAAGTGCTTGTTTCTGTTCTGCTTGACTGTGTAATTGGATCGAAGTACTTGTTTCTGTTCTGTTTGACTGTGTAATTGGATCGAAGTGCTTGTTTCTGTTCTGTTTGACTGTGTAATTGGATCGAAGTGCTTGTTTCTGTTCTGTTTGACTGTGTAATAGGATCGGAGGGCCTGTGTCTGTTCTGTTTGACTGTGTAATTGGATCGAAGTGCTTGTTTCTGCGCTGTTTGACTGTGTAATTGGATCGAAGTGCTTGTTTCTGTTCTGTTTGACTGTGTAATTGGATCGAATTACTTGTTTCTGCGCTGTTTGACTGTGTAATTGGATCGAAATGCTTGTTTCTGTTCTGTTTGACTGTGTAATTGGATCGAAGTGCTTGTTTCTGTTCTGCTTCACTGTGTAATTGGATCGAAGTGCTTGTTTCTGTTCTGTTTGACTGTGTAATTGGATCGAAGTGCTTGTTTCTGTTCTGTTTGACTGTGTAATTGGATCAAAGTGCTTGTTTCTGTTCTGTTTGACTGTGTAATTGGATGGGAGGGCCTGTTTCTGTTCTGTTTGACTGTGTAATTGGATCGATGTGCTTGTTTCTGCGCTGTTTGACTCTGTAATTGGATCGAAGTGCTTGTTTCTGTTCTCTTTGACTGTGTAATTGGATCGAATTACTTCTTTCTGATCTGTTTGACTGTAATTGGATTGAAGTGCTTGTTTCTGTTCTGTTTGACTGTGTAATTGGATCGAAATGCTTGTTTCTGTTCTGTTTGACTGTGTAATTGGATCGAAGTGCTTGTTTCTGTTCTCTTTGACTGTGTAATTGGATCGAATTACTTCTTTCTGATCTGTTTGACTGTAATTGGATTGAAGTGCTTGTTTCTGTTCTGTTTGTCTGTGTAATTGGATCAAAATGCTTGTTTCTGTTCTGTTTGACTGTGTAATTGGATCGAAGTGCTTGTTTCTGTTCTGTTTGACTATCTAATTGGATCGAAGTGCTTGTTTCTGTTCTGTTTGACTGTGTAATTGGATCGAAGTGCTTGTTTCTGTTCTGTTTGACTGTGTAATTGGATCGAAGTGCTTGTTTCTGTT
This sequence comes from Hemitrygon akajei, assembly GCF_048418815.1. Taxonomy (NCBI): domain Eukaryota; kingdom Metazoa; phylum Chordata; class Chondrichthyes; order Myliobatiformes; family Dasyatidae; genus Hemitrygon; species Hemitrygon akajei. The sequence goes on along the minus strand of NC_133132.1, from coordinate 459,880 downwards.
CTGTTTGACTGTGTAATTGGATCGAAGTGCTTGTTTCTGTTCTGTTTGACTGTGTAATTGGATCGAAGTGCTTGTTTCTGTTCTGTTTGACTATCTAATTGGATCGAAGTGCCTGTTTCTGTTCTGTTTGACTGTCTAATTGGATCGAAGTGCTTGTTTCTGCGCTGTTTGACTGTGTAATTGGATCGAAGTGCTTGTTTCTGTTCTGTTTGACTGTGTAATTGGATCGAAGTGCTTATTTCTGCGCTGTTTGACTGTGTAATTGGATCGAAGTGCTTGTTTCTGCGCTGTTTGACTGTGTAATTGGATCGAAGTGCATGTTTCTGTTCTGTTAGACTGTGTAATTGGATCGAAGTGCTTGTTTCTGCGCTGTTTGACTGTGTAATTGGATCGAAGTGCTTGTTTCTGTTCTGTTTGACTGTGTAATTGGATCGAAGTGCTTGTTTCTGGTCTGTTTGACTGTATAATTTGATCGAAGTGCTTGTTTCTGTTCTGTTTGACTATCTAATTGGATCGAAGTGCTTGTTTCTGTTCTGTTTGACTGTCTAATTGGATCGAAGTGCTTGTTTCTTTTCTGTTTGACTGTTTAATTTCATCGAAGTGCTCCTTTCTGTTCTGTTTGACTGTGTAATTGGATCAAAGTGCTTGTTTCTGTTCTGTTTGACTGTGTAATTGGATCGAAGTGCTTGTTCCTGTTCTGCTTGACTGTGTAATTGGATCGAAGTGCTTGTTTCTGTTCTGTTTGACTGTGTAATTGGATCGAAGTGCTTGCTTCTGTTCGGCTTGACTGTCTAATTGGATCGAAATGCTTGTTTCTGTTCTGTTTGACTGTGTAATTGGATCGAACTTCTTGTTTCTGTTCTGTTTCACTGTCTAATTGGATCGAAGTGCTTGTTTCTGTTCTGTTTGACTGTGTAATTGGATCGAAGTGCTTGTTTCTGTTCTGTTTGACTGTGTAATTGGATCGAAGTGCTTGTTTCTGTTCTGTTTGACTGTGTAATTGGATCAAAGTGCTTGTTTCAGTTCTGTTTGACTGTAATTGGATCGAAGTGCTTGTTTCTGTTCTGTTTGACTGTGTAATTGGATCGAAGTTCATGTTTCTGTTCTGTTCTGTTTCACTGTCTAATTGGATTGAAGTGCTTGTTTCTGTTCTGTTTGACTGTGTAATTGGATCGAAGTGCTTGTTTCTGTTCTGTTTGACTGTGTAATTGGATCGAAGTGCTTGTTTCTGTTCTGCTTGACTGTGTAATTGGATCGAAGTGCTTGTTTCTGTTCTGTTTGACTGTGTAATTGGATCGGAGGGCCTGTTTCTGTTCTGTTTGACTGTGTAATTGGATCGATGTGCTTGTTTCTGTTCTGTTTGACTGTGAAATTGGATCGAAGTGCTTGTTTCTGTTCTGTTTGACTGTGTAATTGGATCGAAGTGCTTGTTTCTGTTCTGTGTGACTGTGTAATTGGATCGAAGTGCTTGTTTCTGTTCTGTTTGACTGTGTAATTGTATCGAAGTGCTTGTTTCTGTTCTGTTTCACTGTCTAATTGGATCGAAGTGCTTGTTTCTGTTCTGTTTGACTGTGTAATTGGATCGAAGTGCTTGTTTCTGTTCTGTTTGACTGTGTAATTGGATCGAAGTGCTTGTTTCTGTTCTGTTTGACTGTCTAATTGGATCGAAGTGCTTGTTCCTGTTCTGTTTGACTGTGTAATTGGATCGAACTTCTTGTTTCTGTTCTGTTTCACTGTTTAATTGGATCGAAGTGCTTGTTTCTGTTCTGTTTGACTGTGTAATTGGATCGAAGTGCTTGTTTCTGTTCTGATTGACTGTGTAATTGGATCGAAGTGCTTGTTTCTGTTCTGTTTGACTGTGTAATTGGATCAAAGTGCTTGTTTCAGTTCTGTTTGACTGTAATTGGATCGAAGTTCATGTTTCTGTTCTGTTCTGTTTCACTGTCTAATTGGATTGAAGTGCTTGTTTCTGTTCTGTTTGACTGTGTAATTGGATCGAAGTGCTTGTTTCTGTTCTGTTTGACTGTGTAATTGGATCAAAGTGCTTGTTTCAGTTCTGTTTGACTGTAATTGGATCGAAGTGCTTGTTTCTGTTCTGTTTAACTGTGTAATTGGAATCAAGTTCATGTTTCTGTTCTGTTCTGTTTCACTGTCTAATTGGATTGAAGTGCTTGTTTCTGTTCTGTTTGACTGTGTAATTGGATCGAAGTGCTTGTTTCTGTTCTGTTTGACTGTGTAATTGGATCGAAGTGCTTGTTTCTGTTCTGCTTGACTGTGTAATTGGATCGAAGTGCTTGTTTCTGTTCTGTTTGACTGTGTAATTGGATCGGAGGGCCTGTTTCTGTTCTGTTTGACTGTGATATTGGATCGAAGTGCTTGTTTCTGTTCTGTTTGACTGTGAAATTGGATCGAAGTGCTTGTTTCTGTTCTGTTTGACTGTGTAATTGGATCGAAGTGCTTGTTTCTGTTCTGTGTGACTGTGTAATTGGATCGAAGTGCTTGTTTCTGTTCTGTTTGACTGTGTAATTGGATCGAAGTGCTTGTTTCTGTTCTGTTTGACTGTCTAAGGATCGAAGTGCTTGTTTCTGTTCTGTTTGACTGTGTAATTGGATCGAAGTGCTTGTTTTTGTTCTGTTTGACTGTGTAATTGGATCGAAGTGCTTGTTTCTGTATTGGTTGACTGTCTAATTGGATCACAGTGCTTGTTTCTGTTCTGTTTGACTGTGTAATTGGATCGAAGTGCTTGTTTCTGTTCTGTTTGACTGTCTAATTGGATCGAAGTGCTTGTTTCTGTTCTGCTTGACTGTGTAATTGGATCGAAGTAGTTGTTTCTGTTCTGTTTGACTGTGTAATTGGATCGAAGTGCTTGTTTCTGTTCTGTTTGACTGTGTAATTGGATCGAAGTGCTTGTTTCTGTTCTGTTTGACTGTGTAATAGGATCGGAGGGCCTGTGTCTGTTCTGTTTGACTGTGTAATTGGATCGAAGTGCTTGTTTCTGCGCTGTTTGACTGTGTAATTGGATCGAAGTGCTTGTTTCTGTTCTGTTTGACTGTGTAATTGGATCGAATTACTTGTTTCTGCGCTGTTTGACTGTGTAATTGGATCGAAATGCTTGTTTCTGTTCTGTTTGACTGTGTAATTGGATCGAAGTGCTTGTTTCTGTTCTGCTTCACTGTGTAATTGGATCGAAGTGCTTGTTTCTGTTCTGTTTGACTGTGTAATTGGATCGAAGTGCTTGTTTCTGTTCTGTTTGACTGTGTAATTGGATCAAAGTGCTTGTTTCTGTTCTGTTTGACTGTGTAATTGGATGGGAGGGCCTGTTTCTGTTCTGTTTGACTGTGTAATTGGATCGATGTGCTTGTTTCTGCGCTGTTTGACTCTGTAATTGGATCGAAGTGCTTGTTTCTGTTCTCTTTGACTGTGTAATTGGATCGAATTACTTCTTTCTGATCTGTTTGACTGTAATTGGATTGAAGTGCTTGTTTCTGTTCTGTTTGACTGTGTAATTGGATCGAAATGCTTGTTTCTGTTCTCTTTGACTGTGTAATTGGATCGAAGTGCTTGTTTCTGTTCTCTTTGACTGTGTAATTGGATCGAATTACTTCTTTCTGATCTGTTTGACTGTAATTGGATTGAAGTGCTTGTTTCTGTTCTGTTTGTCTGTGTAATTGGATCGAAATGCTTGTTTCTGTTCTGTTTGACTGTGTAATTGGATCGAAGTGCTTGTTTCTGTTCTGTTTGACTATCTAATTGGATCGAAGTGCTTGTTTCTGTTCTGTTTGACTGTGTAATTGGATCGAAGTGCTTGTTTCTGTTCTGTTTGACTGTGTAATTGGATCGAAGTGCTTGTTTCTGTTCTGTTTGACTGTGTAATTGGATCGAAGTGCTTGTTTCTGTTCTGTTTGACTGTGTAATTGGATCGAAGTGCTTGTTTCTGTTCTGTTTGACTATCTAATTGGATCGAAGTGCTTGTTTCTGTTCTGTTTGACTGTGTAATTGGATCGAAGTGCTTGTTTCTGTTCTGTTTGACTGTGTAATTGGATCGAAGTGCTTGTTTCTGTTCTGTTTGACTGTGTAATTGGATCGAAGTGCTTGTTTCTGTTCTGTTTGACTGTGTAATTGGATCGAAGTGCTTGTTTCTGTTCTGTTTGACTGTGTAATTGGATCGAAGTGCTTGTTTCTGTTCTGTTTGACTGTGTAATTGGATCGAAGTGCTTGTTTCTGTTCTGTTTGACTGTGTAATTGGATCGAAGTGCTTGTTTCTGTATTGGTTGACTGTCTAAATGGATCACAGTGCTTGTTTCTGTTCTGTTTGACTGTGTAATTGGATCGAAGTGCTTGTTTCTGTTCTGTTTGACTGTCTAATTGGATCGAAGTGCTTGTTTCTGTTCTGCTTGACTGTGTAATTGGATCGAAGTACTTGTTTCTGTTCTGTTTGACTGTGTAATTGGATCGAAGTGCTTGTTTCTGTTCTGTTTGACTGTGTAATTGGATCGAAGTGCTTGTTTCTGTTCTGTTTGACTGTGTAATAGGATCGGAGGGCCTGTGTCTGTTCTGTTTGACTGTGTAATTGGATCGAAGTGCTTGTTTCTGCGCTGTTTGACTGTGTAATTGGATCGAAGTGCTTGTTTCTGTTCTGTTTGACTGTGTAATTGGATCGAATTACTTGTTTCTGCGCTGTTTGACTGTGTAATTGGATCGAAGTGCTTGTTTCTGTTCTGTTTGACTGTGTAATTGGATCGAAGTGCTTGTTTCTGTTCTGCTTCACTGTGTAATTGGATCGAAGTGCTTGTTTCTGTTCTGTTTGACTGTGTAATTGGATCGAAGTGCTTGTTTCTGTTCTGTTTGACTGTGATATTGGATCGAAGTGCTTGTTTCTGTTCTGTTTGACTGTGAAATTGGATCGAAGTGCTTGTTTCTGTTCTGTTTGACTGTGTAATTGGATCGAAGTGCTTGTTTCTGTTCTGTGTGACTGTGTAATTGGATCGAAGTGCTTGTTTCTGTTCTGTTTGACTGTGTAATTGGATCGAAGTGCTTGTTTCTGTTCTGTTTGACTGTCTAATTGGATCGAAGTGCTTGTTTCTGTTCTGTTTGACTGTGTAATTGGATCGAAGTGCTTGTTTCTGTTCTGTTTGACTGTGTAATTGGATCGAAGTGCTTGTTTCTGTATTGGTTGACTGTCTAATTGGATCACAGTGCTTGTTTCTGTTCTGTTTGACTGTGTAATTGGATCGAAGTGCTTGTTTCTGTTCTGTTTGACTGTCTAATTGGATCAAAGTGCTTGTTTCTGTTCTGCTTGACTGTGTAATTGGATCGAAGTACTTGTTTCTGTTCTGTTTGACTGTGTAATTGGATCGAAGTGCTTGTTTCTGTTCTGTTTGACTGTGTAATTGGATCGAAGTGCTTGTTTCTGTTCTGTTTGACTGTGTAATAGGATCGGAGGGCCTGTGTCTGTTCTGTTTGACTGTGTAATTGGATCGAAGTGCTTGTTTCTGCGCTGTTTGACTGTGTAATTGGATCGAAGTGCTTGTTTCTGTTCTGTTTGACTGTGTAATTGGATCGAAGTGCTTGTTTCTGTTCTGTTTAACTGTGTAATTGGATCGAAGTTCATGTTTCTGTTCTGTTCTGTTTCACTGTCTAATTGGATTGAAGTGCTTGTTTCTGTTCTGTTTGACTGTGTAATTGGATCGAAGTGCTTGTTTCTGTTCTGTTTGACTGTGTAATTGGATCGAAGTGCTTGTTTCTGTTCTGTTTGACTGTGTAATTGGATCGAAGTGCTTGTTTCTGTTCTGTTTGACTGTGTAATTGGATCGAAGTGCTTGTTTCTGTTCTGTTTGACTGTGTAATTGGATCGAAGTGCTTGTTTCTGTTCTGTTTGACTGTGTAATTGGATCGAAGTGCTTGTTTCTGTTCTGTTTGACTGTGTAATTGGATCGAAGTGCTTGTTTCTGTTCTGTTTGACTGTGTAATTGGATCGAAGTGCTTGTTTCTGTATTGGTTGACTGTCTAAATGGATCACAGTGCTTGTTTCTGTTCTGTTTGACTGTGTAATTGGATCGAAGTGCTTGTTTCTGTTCTGTTTGACTGTCTAATTGGATCGAAGTGCTTGTTTCTGTTCTGCTTGACTGTGTAATTGGATCGAAGTACTTGTTTCTGTTCTGTTTGACTGTGTAATTGGATCGAAGTGCTTGTTTCTGTTCTGTTTGACTGTGTAATTGGATCGAAGTGCTTGTTTCTGTTCTGTTTGACTGTGTAATAGGATCGGAGGGCCTGTGTCTGTTCTGTTTGACTGTGTAATTGGATCGAAGTGCTTGTTTCTGCGCTGTTTGACTGTGTAATTGGATCGAAGTGCTTGTTTCTGTTCTGTTTGACTGTGTAATTGGATCGAATTACTTGTTTCTGCGCTGTTTGACTGTGTAATTGGATCGAAGTGCTTGTTTCTGTTCTGTTTGACTGTGTAATTGGATCGAAGTGCTTGTTTCTGTTCTGCTTCACTGTGTAATTGGATCGAAGTGCTTGTTTCTGTTCTGTTTGACTGTGTAATTGGATCGAAGTGCTTGTTTCTGTTCTGTTTGACTGTGATATTGGATCGAAGTGCTTGTTTCTGTTCTGTTTGACTGTGAAATTGGATCGAAGTGCTTGTTTCTGTTCTGTTTGACTGTGTAATTGGATCGAAGTGCTTGTTTCTGTTCTGTGTGACTGTGTAATTGGATCGAAGTGCTTGTTTCTGTTCTGTTTGACTGTGTAATTGGATCGAAGTGCTTGTTTCTGTTCTGTTTGACTGTCTAATTGGATCGAAGTGCTTGTTTCTGTTCTGTTTGACTGTGTAATTGGATCGAAGTGCTTGTTTCTGTTCTGTTTGACTGTGTAATTGGATCGAAGTGCTTGTTTCTGTATTGGTTGACTGTCTAATTGGATCACAGTGCTTGTTTCTGTTCTGTTTGACTGTGTAATTGGATCGAAGTGCTTGTTTCTGTTCTGTTTGACTGTCTAATTGGATCAAAGTGCTTGTTTCTGTTCTGCTTGACTGTGTAATTGGATCGAAGTACTTGTTTCTGTTCTGTTTGACTGTGTAATTGGATCGAAGTGCTTGTTTCTGTTCTGTTTGACTGTGTAATTGGATCGAAGTGCTTGTTTCTGTTCTGTTTGACTGTGTAATAGGATCGGAGGGCCTGTGTCTGTTCTGTTTGACTGTGTAATTGGATCGAAGTGCTTGTTTCTGCGCTGTTTGACTGTGTAATTGGATCGAAGTGCTTGTTTCTGTTCTGTTTGACTGTGTAATTGGATCGAAGTGCTTGTTTCTGTTCTGTTTAACTGTGTAATTGGATCGAAGTTCATGTTTCTGTTCTGTTCTGTTTCACTGTCTAATTGGATTGAAGTGCTTGTTTCTGTTCTGTTTGACTGTGTAATTGGATCGAAGTGCTTGTTTCTGTTCTGTTTGACTGTGTAATTGGATCGAAGTGCTTGTTTCTGTTCTGCTTGACTGTGTAATTGGATCGAAGTGCTTGTTTCTGTTCTGTTTGACTGTGTAATTGGATCGGAGGGCCTGTTTCTGTTCTGTTTGACTGTCTAATTGGATTGAAGTGCTTGTTTCAGTTCTGTTTGACTGTGTAATTGGATCGAAGTGCTGGTTTCTGTTCTGTTTGACTGTGTAATTGGATCGAAGTGCTTGTTTCTGTTCTGTTTGACTGTGTAATTGGATCGGAGGGCCTGTTTCTGTTCTGTTTGACTGTGTAATTGGATCGAAGTGCTTGTTTCAGTTCTGTTTGACTGTGTAATTGGATCGAAGTGCTTGCTTCTGTTCTGTTTGACTGTCTAATTGGATTGAAGTGCTTGTTTCAGTTCTGTTTGACTGTCTAATTGGATCGAAGTGCTTGTTTCTGTTCTGTTTGACTGTGTAATTGGATCGAAGTGCTTGTTTCTGTTCTGTTTAACTGTGTAATTGGATCGAAGTTCATGTTTCTGTTCTGTTCTGTTTCACTGTCTAATTGGATTGAAGTGCTTGTTTCTGTTCTGTTTGACTGTGTAATTGGATCGAAGTGCTTGTTTCTGTTCTGTTTGACTGTGTAATTGGATCGGAGGGCCTGTTTCTGTTCTGTTTGACTGTGTAATTGGATCGAAGTGCTTGTTTCAGTTCTGTTTGACTGTGTAATTGGATCGAAGTGCTTGCTTCTGTTCTGTTTGACTGTCTAATTGGATTGAAGTGCTTGTTTCAGTTCTGTTTGACTGTCTAATTGGATCGAAGTGCTTGTTTCTGTTCTGTTTGACTGTGTAATTGGATCGAAGTGCTTGTTTCTGTTCTGTTTGACTGTGTAATTGGATCGAAGTGCTTGTTTCTGTTCTGTTTGACTGTGTAATAGGATCGGAGGGCCTGTGTCTGTTCTGTTTGACTGTGTAATTGGATCGAAGTGTTTGTTTCTGCGCTGTTTGACTGTGTAATTGGATCGAAGTGCTTGTTTCTGTTCTGTTTGACTGTGTAATTGGATCGAATTACTTGTTTCTGCGCTGTTTGACTGTGTAATTGGATCGAAGTGCTTGTTTCTGTTCTGTTTGACTGTGTAATTGGATCGAAGTGCTTGTTTCTGTTCTGTTTGACTGTGTAATTGGATCGATGTGATTGTTTCTGCGCTGTTTGATGTGTAATTGGATCGAAGTGCTTGTTTCTGTTCTGCTTGACTGTGTAATTGGATCGAAGTGCTTGTTTCTGTTCTGTTTGACTGTGTAATTGGATCGAAGTGCTTGTTTCTGTTCTGTTTGACTGTGTAATTGGATCGAAGTGCTTGTTTCTGTTCTGTTTGACTGTGTAATTGGATCAAAGTGCTTGTTTCTGTTCTGTTTGACTGTGTAATTGGATTGGAGGGCCTGTTTCCGTTCTGTTTGACTGTGTAATTGGATCGATGTGCTTGTTTCTGCGCTGTTTGACTCTGTAATTGGATCGAAGTGCTTGTTTCTGTTCTGTTTGACTGTGTAATTGGATCGAAGTGCTTGTTTCTGTTCTGTTTGACTGTGTAATTGGATCGAATTACTTGTTTCTGATCTGTTTGACTGTAATTGGATTGAAGTGCTTGTTTCTGTGCTGTTTGACTGTGTAATAGGATCGAAGTGCTTGTTTCTGTTCTGATTGACTGTGTAATTGGATCGAAGTGCTTGTTTCAGTTCTGTTTGACTGTGTAATAGGATCGAAGTGCTTGTTTCTGTTCTGTTTGACTGTGTAATAGGATCGAAGTGCTTGTTTCTGTACTGTTTGACTGTGTAATTGGATCGAAGTGCTTGTTTCTGTATTGGTTGACTGTCTAATTGGATCACAGTGCTTGTTTCTGTTCTGTTTGACTGTGTAATTGGATCGAAGTGCTTGTTTCTGTTCTGTTTGACTGTCTAATTGGATCGAAGTGCTTGTTTCTGTTCTGCTTGACTGTGTAATTGGATCGAAGTACTTGTTTCTGTTCTGTTTGACTGTGTAATTGGATCGAAGTGCTTGTTTCTGTTCTGTTTGACTGTGTAATTGGATCGAAGTGCTTGTTTCTGTTCTGTTTGACTGTGTAATAGGATCGGAGGGCCTGTGTCTGTTCTGTTTGACTGTGTAATTGGATCGAAGTGCTTGTTTCTGCGCTGTTTGACTGTGTAATTGGATCTAAGTGCTTGTTTCTGTTCTGTTTGACTGTGTAATTGGATCGAAGTGCTTGTTTCTGTTCTGTTTAACTGTGTAATTGGATCGAAGTTCATGTTTCTGTTCTGTTCTGTTTCACTGTCTAATTGGATTGAAGTGCTTGTTTCTGTTCTGTTTGACTGTGTAATTGGATCGAAGTGCTTGTTTCTGTTCTGTTTGACTGTGTAATTGGATCGAAGTGCTTGTTTCTGTTCTGCTTGACTGTGTAATTGGATCGAAGTGCTTGTTTCTGTTCTGTTTGACTGTGTAATTGGATCGGAGGGCCTGTTTCTGTTCTGTTTGACTGTCTAATTGGATTGAAGTGCTTGTTTCAGTTCTGTTTGACTGTGTAATTGGATCGAAGTGCTGGTTTCTGTTCTGTTTGACTGTGTAATTGGATCGAAGTGCTTGTTTCTGTTCTGTTTGACTGTGTAATTGGATCGGAGGGCCTGTTTCTGTTCTGTTTGACTGTGTAATTGGATCGAAGTGCTTGTTTCAGTTCTGTTTGACTGTGTAATTGGATCGAAGTGCTTGCTTCTGTTCTGTTTGACTGTCTAATTGGATTGAAGTGCTTGTTTCAGTTCTGTTTGACTGTCTAATTGGATCGAAGTGCTTGTTTCTGTTCTGTTTGACTGTGTAATTGGATCGAAGTGCTTGTTTCTGTTCTGTTTGACTGTGTAATTGGATCGAAGTGCTTGTTTCTGTTCTGTTTGACTGTGTAATAGGATCGGAGGGCCTGTGTCTGTTCTGTTTGACTGTGTAATTGGATCGAAGTGTTTGTTTCTGCGCTGTTTGACTGTGTAATTGGATCGAAGTGCTTGTTTCTGTTCTGTTTGACTGTGTAATTGGATCGAATTACTTGTTTCTGCGCTGTTTGACTGTGTAATTGGATCGAAGTGCTTGTTTCTGTTCTGTTTGACTGTGTAATTGGATCGAAGTGCTTGTTTCTGTTCTGTTTGACTGTGTAATTGGATCGATGTGATTGTTTCTGCGCTGTTTGATGTGTAATTGGATCGAAGTGCTTGTTTCTGTTCTGCTTGACTGTGTAATTGGATCGAAGTGCTTGTTTCTGTTCTGTTTGACTGTGTAATTGGATCGAAGTGCTTGTTTCTGTTCTGTTTGACTGTGTAATTGGATCGAAGTGCTTGTTTCTGTTCTGTTTGACTGTGTAATTGGATCAAAGTGCTTGTTTCTGTTCTGTTTGACTGTGTAATTGGATTGGAGGGCCTGTTTCCGTTCTGTTTGACTGTGTAATTGGATCGATGTGCTTGTTTCTGCGCTGTTTGACTCTGTAATTGGATCGAAGTGCTTGTTTCTGTTCTGTTTGACTGTGTAATTGGATCGAAGTGCTTGTTTCTGTTCTGTTTGACTGTGTAATTGGATCGAATTACTTGTTTCTGATCTGTTTGACTGTAATTGGATTGAAGTGCTTGTTTCTGTGCTGTTTGACTGTGTAATAGGATCGAAGTGCTTGTTTCTGTTCTGATTGACTGTGTAATTGGATCGAAGTGCTTGTTTCAGTTCTGTTTGACTGTGTAATAGGATCGAAGTGCTTGTTTCTGTTCTGTTTGACTGTGTAATAGGATCGAAGTGCTTGTTTCTGTACTGTTTGACTGTGTAATTGGATCGAAGTGCTTCTTTCTGTTCTGTTTGACTGTGTAATTGGATCTGAGGGCCTGTTTCTGTTCTGTTTGATTGTGTAATTGGATCGAAGTGCTTCTTTCTGTTCTGTTTGACTGTGTAATTGGATCTGAGGGCTTGTTTCTGTTCTGTTTCACTGTGTAATTGGATCGGAGGGCCTGCTTCTGTTCTGTTTGACAGTCTAATTGGATTGAAGGACAATACTGGGATACAGTTCAGTGGGTACTTTGACTTTATTTCAATCTAAATGGGTTGAGTTTATAACGTTCCACGATATAATAAGGGACGTGGTTGACGGACACCACTAGTTGCCTATGGAGTTAAGTTCTCATACTTTAACTGCTCATCCATAGTGTGGATCAGCACAAGCTCTTCAGTTCTTTGTTTTGAGGAAGGGAGAGGGAATTCAGAGAAGATTCACTAGAATGATTCCAGGAATGAGAGGGTTAACATATGAGGAACGTTTGACCAATCTTGGACTGTACTCTTTGGAGTTTAGAAGAATGAGGGGGAACCTCATAGAAACATTTCGAATGTTGAAAGGCATGGACAGAGTGGATGTGGCAAAGTTGTTACCCATGGTGGGGGAGTCTAGTACGAGAGGGCATGACTTTAGAATTGAAGGGCGACCATTCAGAACTGATGCGAAGAAATTTTTTTAGTCAGGGGGTGGTGAATCTTTGGAATTAGTTGCCACAGGCGGCAGTGGAGGTCAAGTCATTGGGTGTATTTAAGGCAGAGATTGATAGGTATCTGAGTAGCCAGGGCATCAGAGGTTATGGTAAGAAGGTGGGGGAGTGGGACTAAATGGGAGAATGGATCAGCTCATGATAAAATGGCGGAGCAGACTCGATAGGCCAAGTGGCGGACTTCTGCTCCTTTGTCTTATGGTCTAATTCAAGAGTTCAAATGTCTGTATGTGTAAATGTATGTGTTTTTTTGTTTTTCTGTATGTGTGTCGTGCACTCAACACAGCAGTAATATTTCTTACTCCTTTTCCTGGTATAATTGACATGTACTATATATGGAACAGACGAGCACTCAGAATATCTTTAATATAAAAGTCACGAGCTGGAGTGTTCGGGGACTAAAGAAGTTAACCAAACTGAAACAGGTTATAAATAGGATCAAACAGTCCAAAATAATTTTTCTTCAAGGAACCCATCTGACAGTTTCAGATATTAAACTGGAATGGAATAGGTGGCCTGGCCAAGTAATACATGCAACATACAACAACTATGCTAGAGGTGTACTTATCCATAGAACGATACCGTTTCAAACTATGAAAACAATCCAAGCCTCAGCCGGAAGGTATGTTATTGTGCGAGGTAATATCCTCTCTTTCACATTAAACCTCGTCAGTATATGTGGCCCAAATGAGGACAGTCCTAGATTATATGAAGATTTCTTCCTAACTTTGTCCACTGTACAAGGCTTTTATATCATTGCAGGAGACTTTAATTGTACCCAGTAATGGATGGCTCTACAGGCTGTGATACCTGTAAGGCACAAACTACAAAATTACTAAAACAATACATTGTGGATATAAATTTGGTTGAAGTATGGAGAGAACAAAATCCTGGCAGAATACTCTTGTCATTCAAGTATATGTAAATCTCGTTCTCGTATTGATTACTTTCTTGTCTCAAGAAAGCTCTTATCAAAGATTAAAAGTTGCTGGTATGATAGCATAGTAATAAGCGACCACACTGGCATTTCATTAAGTATTCATATAGAGAAATTTATTCACAGTCCCCCTAACTGGCGATTTCAGCTGCGATGGCTACAAAACCAAGACTTTGTTAAATCTGTGGGAACTAAGATAGATAGTTATTTTGAGATAAATACAGATCAGACTAGTGCCAGCACGAGATGGGAGGTGTTCAAGGCATATATTTGTCAGGGACGGGGACAGGATTGGACACAAATGCAGGACGCGGGCACTGAAGTACTAGCTGTAGGACAGGATGGGGATTCCATGGCATGCAAGGGGTAATGCAGGCGGGGCTGGATCTACATTCAACACATAATCCTGCGTGACATCTGCCATCTCGACAGACGTCCAGTCACCAAAGGTGCTTTTACCTCTCTCAGCTTTCCGCAGGGTTCGTTCCCTCTGCCAGTCCCCTGTTCATTTGACCTTCCCTCCCAGCCCTTTTACCTGCAAGCAGCTAAGGTGGTATATCTGCCCATTCACCTCCTTCTCTCCTCCGTTCATCAACCCTGGTAGTCTCTCCAGGTCAGGCAAACAGCTGTGAGTTTGCTGGGTCATCTGTGATGCCCAGTGATTTCAGGCAGTTTGCTCAACATTGGTAAGACCCGTTGTAAGTATGGAGTCTGTTTTATTGAGTAGCTCCGCTCCAGAGCAATTGGCTTCCCAGCTGAACATTTTAATTCTGATTCCCATTCCGACAATTTGGTACATGGCTTCCTCTTGTGCCAAGATGAGCCCACCCTTAGGGTGGGGGAGTGACACCTGTATTCCCCTGGGTAGCCTCCAACCTGATGGCACGAATATCGATTTCTCCCTCCCCCTCCCCTCTTCTATTCCCCAGTCTGACCTCTGACCTCTTCTCACCTATCTCCTCCCCTGTGTCGCCTCCTCGTTCCCGTTCCCCTATGGTCCACTCTCCCCTCCCGTCAGATGACTCCCACTCCAGCCTTTACCTTTCCCTCTCACCTGGCTTCATCTATCACATCCCCCGTCCTTTCCAGTCCTGACGAAGGGTCTCAGCCTGAAATATCGACTGTTTATTCATTTCCGCAGGTGCTGAGTGCCTCCAGTATTGAGTGTGTGTTGCTGTGGTGTGCTCGCTCTGTGGGACTGTGTACGCCTCTCCGGCGGAGAGATTCCTTACCGGCCAGGCTGGAGCTACACCAGGAGGTAAATGGTCACCCACCAGTTTCCGCTGGTGTGCAGCTGACCGTTGGGGTCTGGCTCCAGTTTCGCTGTTACTGGCCAGAGCAATGTGCTGAAGTCTCGGAGAAGGGGGCCCTGCCTCTGAATAAAGGAACGCCCCTTTGCATATGAGGTGAGGAGAAATCTCCTCAACGACAGGGCGGTGGATCTGTGGAACTTGTTTTTTTTTATTAAACAAAATATACTTTATTCAAAAAATAAAATTCGGTACAATAAGCCATTCAATGACTCTCAGTCCTTTACAACTGTTTCCATTGCTGTCTTTACATTCCCACACTTTTGCCACCCAGGTAACACTCTGTTACTTCATATTTACATACCCTTGTTGAGGGGTATACACCCCGCCACCCACCCCTCTACTCCCGCAGGAGAAGAACCCTAGACTGTGGTCCTTCCCCACTGGGCCCTTGCGGTGTCTGCACCGAGTTTGAGTGCGTCCCTCAGCACGTACTCCTGCAGCCGAGAATGTGCCAGTCGGCAGCGTTCCCCCACGGACATGTCCGTGTACTGGTACACCATCACGTTTCAGGCCAACCAAAGAGCGTCTTTCACCGAGTTGATGATCTGCCAGCAGCACCGGATGTTGGTCTCGGTGTGCGTCCCCGGGAACAGCCCGTAGATCAGAGAGTCCTCTGTTACGCAGCTGCTGGGGATGAACCTCGACACTGTCCCTTCCATCCTCCTCCACACCTTCTCCGCGAACCCACAGTGTGCAAAGAGGTGGGTCATCGACTCCTCCTCTCCGCAGTCCTCCCGTGGGCAGAGGAGTGTGGAGACGACATTCCGGGCGTACAGGAGGGATCGGACTGGGAGGGCCCCTCTCACCGACAGCCAGGGGAGGTCTTGGTGCCTGTTGGTGAGATCTGGTGATGAGGCATTTTGCCAGATGAACTGGACGGTCTGCTCAGGGAACCACCCCACTGTGTCCATCTCGTCCTTTCGGCAAAGGGTTCTATGCAGCACACGAACAAGACAGGGGAGAGAGGGCAGCCCTGCCTGACTCCAGACCTGATGGGGAAGCTGTCTGTTTCCCACCCGTTGACCTGGACTGCGCTACAGTTGTCCGTGTAGAGCAGTTTGATCCAATTCCGGATTCCCTCCCCAAATCCCCTTTTAGAGAGTACATCCGCCATGTACGTGTGCGATATCCTGTCGAAGGCTTTCTCCTGGTCCAAGCTGACCAGGCAGGCGTCCACCCCCCTGTCCTGCACGTAGGCGATGGTGTCCCTCAGCAGTGCGAGGCTGTCTGAGATCTTCCTGCCCGGTACAGCACAGGTTTGGTCTGGGTGGATCCAGTGCAGACTTGACCCTGTTTGCGATAGCCTTGGACAGGATCTTGTAGTCCACATTCAGGAGTGAGATGGGCCTCTAATTTCTAATATCTTCCCTCTCCCCCTTCTGCTTGTAGATGAGGGTGAAGATGCCCTTCCGCATGGATTCTGACATGCTGCCTGCCAGCAGCGTAGTGTTGTACACTTCCAGCAGGTCGGGGCCCATCCGGTTCCACAGAGCCGAATACAACCCGACCGGTAAGCCGTCGCTTCCGGGAGTCTTACCCGACTCAAAGGAACGGACGGAGCCAGTCAGCTCGTCCAGGGTCAGTGGCTGCTCCAGACTCTCCCGCTTGCCGTCGTCTAAGACCTGCGTGATAGACGACAGGAAGCTGCGGGAGGCTGTGGAGTCTGTGGCCTTTTCTCCGTACAGACCGGCATAGAAGGACCTGCAGATCCTCAGTATGTCTGTCTGCGAGGACGTGACTGAGCCGTCCTCTTCCTTAAGGGTGTGGATCACAGAGCTCCCCCTGTGCACCTTCTGGAAGAAGAATCGTGAGCACGTCTCGTCCTGCTCCACGGTTTGGATCCTCGATCGGAAGATGATCTTGGAGGATTCGGCGGCAAAGTGCTGGGCCTGTCGGCCCTTCACCTCCCGCAGTTCCTCCCTGACATCCACACCCCGCAGTTCCTCCCTGACGTCCACCCCCCTCGACTGCAGAAGAAGGGGTTGCTTCAACTCTGTCTGGAGTTTACGCAGTTCCCTCTGCCCCTGCCTTGCTCTCTGGATGCCCTTGCGGATGAAGAACCTCTTGATGTTCTCCTTGGTGGCTTCCCACCAGTGAACCGGGGAATCAAAGAAGGCTTTCAGGGTTCTCCAACCCGTGTACTCCTTCTCTAGTTCCTCCATGTTCTCTGGGGTCAGCAGCTTGACGTTCAGCTTCCACGTCCTCCTCCCTGCCTCCCGGTCCTCCCGCAGGAGGCAGTGGTCAGAGAGGAATACGGGCTTGACATCGGTGGTTCTGACCGTGAGGGGCTCTGACAGGAAGAGGAAGTCGATCCGGGAGCGGGCTGAGCCATCCGGTCGTGTCCAGGTGACTTGCGGCTGAGCTCCACCTGTGGGGTCGCCAAAGGCGTCGCGCAGCTTGTCTGTCTTTACCGTTTCCATCAGGAGTCTGGAGGTACCGTCCAGCCTGCCGTTGGCGGACCGGGACCGGGACGTGACGGTGGGAGCCGCTCGAGGACGGACCGGCCGGGACGTGACGGTGGGAGCCGCTCGAGGACGGACCGGGACGTGACGGTGGGAGCCACTCGTGGAGGAACCGGGACATGACGGTGGGACACGCTCGAGGACGGACCGGCCGGGACGTGACGGTGGGAGCCGCTCGAGGACGGACCGGGACGGGACGTGACGGTGGGAGCCGCTCGAGGACGGACCGGGACGTGACGGTGGGAGCCTCTTGAGGACGGACCGGGACATGACGGTGGGACACGCTCGCGGACGGACCGGGACGTGACGGTGGGAGCCACTCGAGGACGGACCGGAACGTGACGTGACGGTGGGAGCCTCTCGAGGACGGCCCGGCCGGGACATGACGTGACGGTGGGAGCCGCTCGAGGACGGACCGGCCTGGACGTGACAGTGGGAGCCGCTCGAGGACGGACCGGCCTGGACGTGACGGTGGGAGCCTCTCGAGGACGGACCAGGACATGACGGTGGGACACGCTCGAGGACGGACCGGGACGTGACGGTGGGAGCCACTCGAGGACGGACCGGGACGTGACGTGACTGTGGGAGCCACTCGATGACGGACCGGGACGTGACGTGACGGTGGGAGCCGCTCGAGGACGGACCGGCCGGGACGTGACATGACGGTGGGAGCCACTCGAGGACGGACCGGGACGGGACGGTGGGAGCCGCTCGATGATGGACCGGGACGTGACGTGACGGTGGGAGCCGTTCGAGGACGGACCGGCCGGGACGTGACGTGACGGTGGGAGCCACTCGAGGACGGACCGGTACGTGACGGTGGGAGCCGCTCGAGGACGGACCGGGACGTGAGGGTGGGAGCCTCTCGAGGACGGACCGGGACAGGACGGTGGGAGCCGCTCGAGGACGGACCGGGACATGACGTGTCGGTGGGAGCCGCTCGAGGACGGACAGGGACGAGACGGTGGGACACGCTCGAGGACGGACCGGGACGTGACGAGACGGTGGGAGCCTCTCGAGGACGGACTGGGACGAGACGGTGGGACACGCTCGAGGATGGACCGGGACGTGACGAGACGGTGGGAGCCTCTCGAGGATGGACCGGTACGTGACGTGACGGTGGGAGCCGCTCGAGGACGGACCGGGACATGACGTGACGGTGGGAGCGGCTCGAGGACGGACCGGGACGTGACGGTGGGAGCCGCTCAAGGACAGACCAGGACGTGACGGTGGGAGCCGCTCGAGGACGGACCGGGACGTGACGGTGGGAGCCTCTGGAGGATGGACCGGGACATGACGTGACGGTGGGAGCCGCTCGAGGATGGCCCGGCCGGGTCGTGACGTGACGGTGGGAGCAGCTCGAGGACGGACCGGCCGGGACGTGACGGTGGGAGCCGCTCGAGGACGGACCGGCCGGGACATGACTGTGGGAGCCGCTCGGGGACGGACCGGGACGGGACGTGACTGTGGGAGCCGCTCGAGGACGGACCGGGATGGGACGAGATGGTGGGACACGCTCGAGGACGGACCGGGACAGGACGTGACGGTGGGAGCCGCTCAAGGACGGACCGGGACGTGACATTGGGAGCCGCTCGAGGACGGACCGGGACGTGACGTGATGGTGGGAGCCGCTTGAGGACGGCCCGTCCGGGACGTGACGGTGGGACACGCTCGAGGACGGACCGGCTGGGACGTGACGGTGGGAGCCGCTCGAGGACGGACCGGCCGGGACGGTGGGAGCCGCTCGAGGACGGACCGGCTGGGACGTGACGGTGGGAGCCGCTCGAGGACGGACCGGCCGGGACGGTGGGAGCCGCTCGAGGACGGACCGGGACGGGACAGTGCCCCGGTATTTGACGTCTCCTACCAGAAAGTGCCCGGCAAACACCTCTTTGGTTTGGGGGATTGAGAAGTTGCCTCAACGCAGCAGAATCCCGAGGCCGGAAGCGCGACAGTCATTGCCCCCCGACCACACCGACAAACACCGGGTCCACCAACGAGACCACCACAAAAGCCAAGGTACTCGGTATGCTTATGACGGAGGTCGATAGGTTATTCATTGGACAAGGTACTCGGTGTGCTTATGACGGAGGTCGATAGGTTATTCATTGGACAAGGCACTCGGTGTGCTTATGACGGAGGTCGATAGGTTATTTATTGGACAAGGCACTCGGTGTGCTTATGACGGAGGTCGATAGGTTATTCATTGGACAAGGTACTCGGTGTGCTTATGACGCAGGTCGATAGGTTATTCATTGGACAAGGTACTCGGTGTGCTTATGACGGAGGTCGATAGGTTATTCATTGGACAAGGTACTCGGTGTGCTTATGGTGTAGGTCGATAGGTTATTCATTGGACAAGGTACTCGGTGTGCTTATGGTGGAGGTCGATAGGTTATTCATTGGACAAGGTACTCGGTGTGCTTATGACGGAGGTCGATAGGATATTCATTGGACAGGGTACTCGGTGTCCTTATGGTGGAGGTCGATAGGTTATTTATTGGACAAGGTACTCGGTGTGCTTATGATGGAGGTTGATAGGTTATTCATTGGACAAAGTACTCGGTGTGCTTATGGTGGATGTCGATAGTTTATTCATTGGACAAGGTACTCGGTGTGCTTATGGTGGAGGTTGATAGGTTATTCATTGGACAAGGTACTCGGTGTGCTTATGGTGGAGGTCGATAGGTTATTCATTGGACAAGGTACTCGGTGTGCTTATGGTGGAGGTCGATAGGTTATTCATTGGACAAGGTACTCGGTGTGCTTATGGTGGAGGTCGATAGGTTATTCATTGGACAAGGTACTCGGTGTGCTTATGGTGGAGGTCGATAGGTTATTCATTGGACAAGGTACTCGGTGTGCTTATGACGCAGGTCGATAGGTTACTCATTGGACAAGGTACTCGGTGTGCTTATGGTGGAGGTCGATAGGTTATTCATTGGACAAGGTACTCGGTATGCTTATGACGGAGGTCGATAGGTTATTCATTGGACAAGGTACTCGGTGTGCTTATGGTGGAGGTCGATAGGTTATTCATTGGACAAGGTACTCGGTATGCTTATGACGGAGGTCGATAGGATATTCATTGGACAAGATACTCGGTGTGCTTATGGTGGAGGTCGATAGGTTATTCATTGGACAAGGTACTCGGTATGCTTATGACGGAGGTCGATAGGTTATTCATTGGACAAGATACTCGGTGTGCTTATGGTGGAGGTCGATAGGTTATTCATTGGACAAGGTACTCGGTGTGCTTATGACGGAGGTCGATAGGTTATTCATTGGACAAGGTACTCGGTGTGCTTATGGTGGAGGTCGATAGGTTATTCATTGGACAAGGTACTCGGTGTGCTTATGGTGGAGGTCGACAGGTTATTCATTGGACAAGGTACTCGGTGTGCTTATGATGGAGGTCGATAGGTTATTCATTGGACAAGGTACTCGGTGTGCTTATGGTGGAGGTCGATAGGTTATTCATTGGACAAGGTACTCGGTGTGCTTATGGTGGAGGTCGATAGGTTATTCATTGGACAAGGTACTCGGTGTGCTTATGACGGAGGTCGATAGGTTATTCATTGGACAAGGCACTCGGTGTGCTTATGACGGAGGTCGATAGGTTATTTATTGGACAAGGCACTCGGTGTGCTTATGACGGAGGTCGATAGGTTATTCATTGGACAAGGTACTCGGTGTGCTTATGACGCAGGTCGATAGGTTATTCATTGGACAAGGTACTCGGTGTGCTTATGACGGAGGTCGATAGGTTATTCATTGGACAAGGTACTCGGTGTGCTTATGGTGTAGGTCGATAGGTTATTCATTGGACAAGGTACTCGGTGTGCTTATGGTGGAGGTCGATAGGTTATTCATTGGACAAGGTACTCGGTGTGCTTATGACGGAGGTCGATAGGATATTCATTGGACAGGGTACTCGGTGTCCTTATGGTGGAGGTCGATAGGTTATTTATTGGACAAGGTACTCGGTGTGCTTATGATGGAGGTTGATAGGTTATTCATTGGACAAAGTACTCGGTGTGCTTATGGTGGATGTCGATAGTTTATTCATTGGACAAGGTACTCGGTGTGCTTATGGTGGAGGTCGATAGGTTATTCATTGGACAAGGTACTCGGGGTGCTTATGACGGAGGTTGATAGGTTATTCATTGGACAAGGTACTCGGTGTGCTTATGGTGGAGGTCGATAGGTTATTCATTGGACAAGGTACTCGGTGTGCTTATGGTGGAGGTCGATAGGTTATTTATTGGACAAGGTACTCGGTGTGCTTATGGTGGAGGTCGATAGGTTATTTATTGGACAAGGTACTCGGTGTGCTTATGACGGAGGTTGATAGGTTATTCATTGGACAAGGTACTCGCTGTGCTTATGGTGGAGGTCGATAGGTTATTTATTGGACAAGGTACTCGGTGTGCTTATGACGGAGGTCGATATGTTATTTATTGGACAAGGCACTCGGTGTGCTTATGACGCAGGTCGATAGGTTATTCATTGGACAAGGCACTCGGTGTGCTTATGGTGGAGGTCGATAGGTTATTCATTGGACAAGGTACTCGGTGTGCTTATGGTGGAGGTCGATAGGTTATTCATTGGACAAGGTACTCGGTGTGCTTATGATGGAGGTCGATAGGTTATTCATTGGACAAGGTACTCGGTGTGCTTATGGTGGAGGTCGATAGGTTATTCATTGGACAAGGTACTCGGTGTGCTTATGGTGGAGGTCGATAGGTTATTCATTGGACAAGGTACTCGGTGTGCTTATGGTGGAGGTCGATAGGTTATTCATTGGACAAGGTACTCGGTGTGCTTATGATGGAGGTCGATAGGTTATTCATTGGACAAGGTCCTCGGTGTGCTTATGGTGGAGGTCGATAGGTTATTCATTGGACAAGGTACTCGGTGTGCTTATGACGCAGGTCGATAGGTTACTCATTGGACAAGGTACTCGGTGTGCTTATGGTGGAGGTCGATAGGTTATTCATTGGACAAGGTACTCGGTATGCTTATGACGGAGGTCGATAGGTTATTCATTGGACAAGGTACTCGGTGTGCTTATGGTGGAGGTCGATAGGTTATTCATTGGACAAGGTACTCGGTATGCTTATGACGGAGGTCGATAGGTTATTCATTGGACAAGATACTCGGTGTGCTTATGGTGGAGGTCGATAGGTTATTCATTGGACAAGGTACTCGGTATGCTTATGACGGAGGTCGATAGGTTATTCATTGGACAAGATACTCGGTGTGCTTATGGTGGAGGTCGATAGGTTATTCATTGGACAAGGTACTCGGTGTGCTTATGACGGAGGTCGATAGGTTATTCATTGGACAAGGTACTCGGTGTGCTTATGGTGGAGGTCGATAGGTTATTCATTGGACAAGGTACTCGGTGTGCTTATGGTGGAGGTCGACAGGTTATTCATTGGACAAGGTACTCGGTGTGCTTATGATGGAGGTCGATAGGTTATTCATTGGACAAGGTACTCGGTGTGCTTATGGTGGAGGTCGATAGGTTATTCATTGGACAAGGTACTCGGTGTGCTTATGGTGGAGGTCGATAAGTTATTCATTGGACAAGGTACTCGGTATGCTTATGACGGAGGTCGATAGGTTATTCATTGGACAAGGTACTCGGTGTGCTTATGGTGGAGGTCGATAGGTTATTCATTGGACAAGGTACTCGGTGTGCTTATGGTGGAGGTCGACAGGTTATTCATTGGACAAGGTACTCGGTGTGCTTATGATGGAGGTCGATAGGTTATTCATTGGACAAGGTACTCGGTGTGCTTATGGTGGAGGTCGATAGGTTATTCATTGGACAAGGTACTCGGTGTGCTTATGGTGGAGGTCGATAGGTTATTCATTGGACAAGGTACTCGGTGTGCTTATGACGGAGGTCGATAGGTTATTCATTGGACAAGGCACTCGGTGTGCTTATGACGGAGGTCGATAGGTTATTTATTGGACAAGGCACTCGGTGTGCTTATGACGGAGGTCGATAGGTTATTCATTGGACAAGGTACTCGGTGTGCTTATGACGCAGGTCGATAGGTTATTCATTGGACAAGGTACTCGGTGTGCTTATGACGGAGGTCGATAGGTTATTCATTGGACAAGGTACTCGGTGTGCTTATGGTGTAGGTCGATAGGTTATTCATTGGACAAGGTACTCGGTGTGCTTATGGTGGAGGTCGATAGGTTATTCATTGGACAAGGTACTCGGTGTGCTTATGACGGAGGTCGATAGGATATTCATTGGACAGGGTACTCGGTGTCCTTATGGTGGAGGTCGATAGGTTATTTATTGGACAAGGTACTCGGTGTGCTTATGATGGAGGTTGATAGGTTATTCATTGGACAAAGTACTCGGTGTGCTTATGGTGGATGTCGATAGTTTATTCATTGGACAAGGTACTCGGTGTGCTTATGGTGGAGGTTGATAGGTTATTCATTGGACAAGGTACTCGGTGTGCTTATGGTGGAGGTCGATAGGTTATTCATTGGACAAGGTACTCGGTGTGCTTATGGTGGAGGTCGATAGGTTATTCATTGGACAAGGTACTCGGTGTGCTTATGGTGGAGGTCGATAGGTTATTCATTGGACAAGGTACTCGGTGTGCTTATGGTGGAGGTCGATAGGTTATTCATTGGACAAGGTACTCGGTGTGCTTATGACGCAGGTCGATAGGTTACTCATTGGACAAGGTACTCGGTGTGCTTATGGTGGAGGTCGATAGGTTATTCATTGGACAAGGTACTCGGTATGCTTATGACGGAGGTCGATAGGTTATTCATTGGACAAGGTACTCGGTGTGCTTATGGTGGAGGTCGATAGGTTATTCATTGGACAAGGTACTCGGTATGCTTATGACGGAGGTCGATAGGATATTCATTGGACAAGATACTCGGTGTGCTTATGGTGGAGGTCGATAGGTTATTCATTGGACAAGGTACTCGGTATGCTTATGACGGAGGTCGATAGGTTATTCATTGGACAAGATACTCGGTGTGCTTATGGTGGAGGTCGATAGGTTATTCATTGGACAAGGTACTCGGTGTGCTTATGACGGAGGTCGATAGGTTATTCATTGGACAAGGTACTCGGTGTGCTTATGGTGGAGGTCGATAGGTTATTCATTGGACAAGGTACTCGGTGTGCTTATGGTGGAGGTCGACAGGTTATTCATTGGACAAGGTACTCGGTGTGCTTATGATGGAGGTCGATAGGTTATTCATTGGACAAGGTACTCGGTGTGCTTATGGTGGAGGTCGATAGGTTATTCATTGGACAAGGTACTCGGTGTGCTTATGGTGGAGGTCGATAGGTTATTCATTGGACAAGGTACTCGGTGTGCTTATGACGGAGGTCGATAGGTTATTCATTGGACAAGGCACTCGGTGTGCTTATGACGGAGGTCGATAGGTTATTTATTGGACAAGGCACTCGGTGTGCTTATGACGGAGGTCGATAGGTTATTCATTGGACAAGGTACTCGGTGTGCTTATGACGCAGGTCGATAGGTTATTCATTGGACAAGGTACTCGGTGTGCTTATGACGGAGGTCGATAGGTTATTCATTGGACAAGGTACTCGGTGTGCTTATGGTGTAGGTCGATAGGTTATTCATTGGACAAGGTACTCGGTGTGCTTATGGTGGAGGTCGATAGGTTATTCATTGGACAAGGTACTCGGTGTGCTTATGACGGAGGTCGATAGGATATTCATTGGACAGGGTACTCGGTGTCCTTATGGTGGAGGTCGATAGGTTATTTATTGGACAAGGTACTCGGTGTGCTTATGATGGAGGTTGATAGGTTATTCATTGGACAAAGTACTCGGTGTGCTTATGGTGGATGTCGATAGTTTATTCATTGGACAAGGTACTCGGTGTGCTTATGGTGGAGGTCGATAGGTTATTCATTGGACAAGGTACTCGGGGTGCTTATGACGGAGGTTGATAGGTTATTCATTGGACAAGGTACTCGGTGTGCTTATGGTGGAGGTCGATAGGTTATTCATTGGACAAGGTACTCGGTGTGCTTATGGTGGAGGTCGATAGGTTATTTATTGGACAAGGTACTCGGTGTGCTTATGGTGGAGGTCGATAGGTTATTTATTGGACAAGGTACTCGGTGTGCTTATGACGGAGGTTGATAGGTTATTCATTGGACAAGGTACTCGCTGTGCTTATGGTGGAGGTCGATAGGTTATTTATTGGACAAGGTACTCGGTGTGCTTATGACGGAGGTCGATATGTTATTTATTGGACAAGGCACTCGGTGTGCTTATGACGCAGGTCGATAGGTTATTCATTGGACAAGGCACTCGGTGTGCTTATGGTGGAGGTCGATAGGTTATTCATTGGACAAGGTACTCGGTGTGCTTATGGTGGAGGTCGATAGGTTATTCATTGGACAAGGTACTCGGTGTGCTTATGATGGAGGTCGATAGGTTATTCATTGGACAAGGTACTCGGTGTGCTTATGGTGGAGGTCGATAGGTTATTCATTGGACAAGGTACTCGGTGTGCTTATGGTGGAGGTCGATAGGTTATTCATTGGACAAGGTACTCGGTGTGCTTATGGTGGAGGTCGATAGGTTATTCATTGGACAAGGTACTCGGTGTGCTTATGATGGAGGTCGATAGGTTATTCATTGGACAAGGTCCTCGGTGTGCTTATGGTGGAGGTCGATAGGTTATTCATTGGACAAGGTACTCGGTGTGCTTATGACGCAGGTCGATAGGTTACTCATTGGACAAGGTACTCGGTGTGCTTATGGTGGAGGTCGATAGGTTATTCATTGGACAAGGTACTCGGTATGCTTATGACGGAGGTCGATAGGTTATTCATTGGACAAGGTACTCGGTGTGCTTATGGTGGAGGTCGATAGGTTATTCATTGGACAAGGTACTCGGTATGCTTATGACGGAGGTCGATAGGTTATTCATTGGACAAGATACTCGGTGTGCTTATGGTGGAGGTCGATAGGTTATTCATTGGACAAGGTACTCGGTATGCTTATGACGGAGGTCGATAGGTTATTCATTGGACAAGATACTCGGTGTGCTTATGGTGGAGGTCGATAGGTTATTCATTGGACAAGGTACTCGGTGTGCTTATGACGGAGGTCGATAGGTTATTCATTGGACAAGGTACTCGGTGTGCTTATGGTGGAGGTCGATAGGTTATTCATTGGACAAGGTACTCGGTGTGCTTATGGTGGAGGTCGACAGGTTATTCATTGGACAAGGTACTCGGTGTGCTTATGATGGAGGTCGATAGGTTATTCATTGGACAAGGTACTCGGTGTGCTTATGGTGGAGGTCGATAGGTTATTCATTGGACAAGGTACTCGGTGTGCTTATGGTGGAGGTCGATAAGTTATTCATTGGACAAGGTACTCGGTATGCTTATGACGGAGGTCGATAGGTTATTCATTGGACAAGGTACTCGGTGTGCTTATGGTGGAGGTCGATAGGTTATTCATTGGACAAGGTACTCGGTGTGCTTATGGTGGAGGTCGACAGGTTATTCATTGGACAAGGTACTCGGTGTGCTTATGGTGGAGGTCGATAGGTTATTCATTGGACAAGGTACTCGGTGTGCTTATGACGGAGGTCGATAGGATATTCATTGGACAGGGTACTCGGTGTCCTTATGGTGGAGGTTGATAGGTTATTCATTGGACAAGGTACTCGGTGTCCTTATGGTGTAGGTCGATAGTTTATTCATTGGACAAGGTACTCGGTGTGCTTATGGTGGAGGTCGATAGTTTATTCATTGGACAAGGTACTCGGTGTGCTTATGATGGAGGTTGATAGGTTATTCATTGGACAAAGTACTCGGTGTGCTTATGGTGGATGTCGATAGTTTATTCATTGGACAAGGTACTCGGTGTGCTTATGGTGGAGGTCGATAGGTTATTCATTGGACAAGGTACTCGGTGTGCTTATGGTGGAGGTCGATAGGTTATTCATTGGACAAGGTACTCGGTGTGCTTATGGTGGAGGTCGATAGGTTATTTATTGGACAAGGTACTCGGTGTGCTTATGGTGGAGGTCGATAGGTTATTTATTGGACAAGGTACTCGGTGTGCTTATGGTGGAGGTCGATAGGTTATTCATTGGACAAGGTACTCGGCGTGCTTATGACGGAGGTCGATAGGTTATTTATTGGACAAGGTACTCAGTGTGCTTATGGTGGAGGTCGATAGGTTATTCATTGGACAAGGTACTCGGTGTGCTTATGGTGGAGGTCGATAGCTTATTCATTGGACAAGGTACTCGCTGTGCTTATGACGGAGGTCGATAGGTTATTTATTGGACAAGGCACTCGGTGTGCTTATGACGCAGGTCGATAGGTTATTCATTGGACAAGGTACTCGGTATGCTTATGACGGAGGTCGATAGGTTATTCATTGGACAAGGTACTCGGTGTGCTTATGGTGGAGGTCGATAGGTTATTCATTGGACAAGGTACTCGGTGTGCTTATGGTGGAGGTCGATAGGTTATTCATTGGACAAGGTACTCGGTGTGCTTATGATGGAGGTCGATAGGTTATTCATTGGAGAAGGTACTCGGTGTGCTTATGGTGGAGGTCGATAGGTTATTCATTGGACAAGGTACTCGGTGTGCTTATGATGGAGGTCGATAGGTTATTCATTGGACAAGGTACTCGGTGTGCTTATGGTGGAGGTCGATAGGTTATTCATTGGACAAGGTACTCGGTGTGCTTATGACGCAGGTCGATAGGTTATTCATTGGACAAGGTACTCGGTGTGCTTATGGTGGAGGTCGATAGGTTATTCATTGGACAAGGTACTCGGTATGCTTATGACGGAGGTCGATAGGTTATTCATTGGACAAGGTACTCGGTGTGCTTATGGTGGAGGTCGATAGGTTATTCATTGGACAAGGTACTCGGTATGCTTATGACGGAGGTCGATAGGTTATTCATTGGACAAGATACTCGGTGTGCTTATGGTGGAGGTCGATAGGTTATTCATTGGACAAGGTACTCGGTATGCTTATGACGGAGGTCGATAGGTTATTCATTGGACAAGATACTCGGTGTGCTTATGGTGGAGGTCGATAGGTTATTCATTGGACAAGGTACTCGGTGTGCTTATGACGGAGGTCGATAGGTTATTCATTGGACAAGGTACTCGGTGTGCTTATGGTGGAGGTCGATAGGTTATTCATTGGACAAGGTACTCGGTGTGCTTATGGTGGAGGTCGACAGGTTATTCATTGGACAAGTTACTCGGTGTGCTTATGATGGAGGTCGATAGGTTATTCATTGGACAAGGTACTCGGTGTGCTTATGGTGGAGGTCGATAGGTTATTCATTGGACAAGGTACTCGGTGTGCTTATGGTGGAGGTCGATAGGTTATTCATTGGACAAGGTACTCGGTATGCTTATGACGGAGGTCGATAGGTTATTCATTGGACAAGGTACTCGGTGTGCTTATGGTGGAGGTCGATAGGTTATTCATTGGACAAGGTACTCGGTGTGCTTATGGTGGAGGTCGTCAGGTTATTCATTGGACAAGGTACTCGGTGTGCTTATGATGGAGGTCGATAGGTTATTCATTGGACAGGGTACTCGGTGTGCTTATGGTGGAGGTCGATAGGTTATTCATTGGACAAGGTACTCGGTATGCTTATAACGGAGGTCGATAGGTTATTCATTGGACAAGGTACTCGGTGTGCTTATGGTGGAGGTCGATAGGTTATTTATTGGACAAGGTACTCGGTGTGCTTATGGTGTAGGTCGATAGGTTATTCATTGGACAAGGTACTCGGTATGCTTATGGTGGAGGTCGATAGGTTATTTATTGGACAAGGTACTCGGTGTGCTTATGGTGGAGGTCGATAGGTTATTCATTGGACAAGGTACTCGGTGTGCTTATGGTGGAGGTCGATAGGTTATTTATTGGACAAGGTACTCGGTGTGCTTATGGTGGAGGTCGATAGGTTATTCATTGGACAAGGTACTCGGTGTGCTTATGGTGGAGGTTGATAGGTTATTCATTGGACAGGGTACTCGGTCTGCTTATGACGGAGGTTGATAGGTTATTCATTGGACAAGGTACTCGGTGTGCTTATGGTGGAGGTCGATAGGTTATTCATTGGACAAGGTACTCGGTGTGCTTATGACGCAGGTCGATAGGTTACTCATTGGACAAGGTACTCGGTGTGCTTATGGTGGAGGTCGATAGGTTATTCATTGGACAAGGTACTCGGTATGCTTATGACGGAGGTTGATAGGTTATTCATTGGACAAGGTACTCGGTGTGCTTATGGTGGAGGTCGATAGGTTATTCATTGGACAAGGTACTCGGTATGCTTATGACGGAGGTCGATAGGTTATTCATTGGACAAGATACTCGGTGTGCTTATGGTGGAGGTCGATAGGTTATTCATTGGACAAGGTACTCGGTATGCTTATGACGGAGGTCGATAGGTTATTCATTGGACAAGATACTCGGTGTGCTTATGGTGGAGGTCGATAGGTTATTCATTGGACAAGGTACTCGGTGTGCTTATGACGGAGGTCGATAGGTTATTCATTGGACAAGGTACTCGGTGTGCTTATGGTGGAGGTCGATAGGTTATTCATTGGACAAGGTACTCGGTGTGCTTATGGTGGAGGTCGACAGGTTATTCATTGGACAAGGTACTCGGTGTGCTTATGATGGAGGTCGATAGGTTATTCATTGGACAAGGTACTCGGTGTGCTTATGGTGGAGGTCGATAGGTTATTCATTGGACAAGGTACTCGGTGTGCTTATGGTGGAGGTCGATAAGTTATTCATTGGACAAGGTACTCGGTATGCTTATGACGGAGGTCGATAGGTTATTCATTGGACAAGGTACTCGGTGTGCTTATGGTGGAGGTCGATAGGTTATTCATTGGACAAGGTACTCGGTGTGCTTATGGTGGAGGTCGACAGGTTATTCATTGGACAAGGTACTCGGTGTGCTTATGGTGGAGGTCGATAGGTTATTCATTGGACAAGGTACTCGGTGTGCTTATGACGGAGGTCGATAGGATATTCATTGGACAGGGTACTCGGTGTCCTTATGGTGGAGGTTGATAGGTTATTCATTGGACAAGGTACTCGGTGTCCTTATGGTGTAGGTCGATAGTTTATTCATTGGACAAGGTACTCGGTGTGCTTATGGTGGAGGTCGATAGTTTATTCATTGGACAAGGTACTCGGTGTGCTTATGATGGAGGTTGATAGGTTATTCATTGGACAAAGTACTCGGTGTGCTTATGGTGGATGTCGATAGTTTATTCATTGGACAAGGTACTCGGTGTGCTTATGGTGGAGGTCGATAGGTTATTCATTGGACAAGGTACTCGGTGTGCTTATGGTGGAGGTCGATAGGTTATTCATTGGACAAGGTACTCGGTGTGCTTATGGTGGAGGTCGATAGGTTATTTATTGGACAAGGTACTCGGTGTGCTTATGGTGGAGGTCGATAGGTTATTTATTGGACAAGGTACTCGGTGTGCTTATGGTGGAGGTCGATAGGTTATTCATTGGACAAGGTACTCGGCGTGCTTATGACGGAGGTCGATAGGTTATTTATTGGACAAGGTACTCAGTGTGCTTATGGTGGAGGTCGATAGGTTATTCATTGGACAAGGTACTCGGTGTGCTTATGGTGGAGGTCGATAGCTTATTCATTGGACAAGGTACTCGCTGTGCTTATGGTGGAGGTCGATAGGTTATTTATTGGACAAGGTACTCGGTGTGCTTATGACGGAGGTCGATAGGTTATTTATTGGACAAGGCACTCGGTGTGCTTATGACGCAGGTCGATAGGTTATTCATTGGACAAGGTACTCGGTATGCTTATGACGGAGGTCGATAGGTTATTCATTGGACAAGGTACTCGGTGTGCTTATGGTGGAGGTCGATAGGTTATTCATTGGACAAGGTACTCGGTGTGCTTATGTTGGAGGTCGATAGGTTATTCATTGGACAAGGTACTCGGTGTGCTTATGATGGAGGTCGATAGGTTATTCATTGGAGAAGGTACTCGGTGTGCTTATGGTGGAGGTCGATAGGTTATTCATTGGACAAGGTACTCGGTGTGCTTATGGTGGAGGTCGATAGGTTATTCATTGGACAAGGTACTCGGTATGCTTATGACGGAGGTCGATAGGTTATTCATTGGACAAGGTACTCGGTGTGCTTATGGTGGAGGTCGATAGGTTATTCATTGGACAAGGTACTCGGTATGCTTATGACGGAGGTCGATAGGTTATTCATTGGACAAGATACTCGGTGTGCTTATGGTGGAGGTCGATAGGTTATTCATTGGACAAGGTACTCGGTATGCTTATGACGGAGGTCGATAGGTTATTCATTGGACAAGATACTCGGTGTGCTTATGGTGGAGGTCGATAGGTTATTCATTGGACAAGGTACTCGGTGTGCTTATGACGGAGGTCGATAGGTTATTCATTGGACAAGGTACTCGGTGTGCTTATGGTGGAGGTCGATAGGTTATTCATTGGACAAGGTACTCGGTGTGCTTATGGTGGAGGTCGACAGGTTATTCATTGGACAAGTTACTCGGTGTGCTTATGATGGAGGTCGATAGGTTATTCATTGGACAAGGTACTCGGTGTGCTTATGGTGGAGGTCGATAGGTTATTCATTGGACAAGGTACTCGGTGTGCTTATGGTGGAGGTCGATAGGTTATTCATTGGACAAGGTACTCGGTATGCTTATGACGGAGGTCGATAGGTTATTCATTGGACAAGGTACTCGGTGTGCTTATGGTGGAGGTCGATAGGTTATTCATTGGACAAGGTACTCGGTGTGCTTATGGTGGAGGTCGATAGGTTATTCATTGGACAAGGTACTCGGTGTGCTTATGGTGGAGGTCGATAGGTTATTCATTGGACAAGGTACTCGGTGTGCTTATGGTGGAGGTCGACAGGTTATTCATTGGACAAGGTACTCGGTGTGCTTATGATGGAGGTCGATAGGTTATTCATTGGACAGGGTACTCGGTGTGCTTATGGTGGAGGTCGATAGGTTATTCATTGGACAAGGTACTCGGTATGCTTATAACGGAGGTCGATAGGTTATTCATTGGACAAGGTACTCGGTGTGCTTATGGTGGAGGTCGATAGGTTATTTATTGGACAAGGTACTCGGTGTGCTTATGGTGTAGGTCGATAGGTTATTCATTGGACAAGGTACTCGGTATGCTTATGGTGGAGGTCGATAGGTTATTTATTGGACAAGGTACTCGGTGTGCTTATGGTGGAGGTCGATAGGTTATTCATTGGACAAGGTACTCGGTGTGCTTATGGTGGAGGTCGATAGGTTATTTATTGGACAAGGTACTCGGTGTGCTTATGGTGGAGGTCGATAGGTTATTCATTGGACAAGGTACTCGGTGTGCTTATGGTGGAGGTTGATAGGTTATTCATTGGACAGGGTACTCGGTCTGCTTATGACGGAGGTTGATAGGTTATTCATTGGACAAGGTACTCGGTCTGCTTATGACGGAGGTTGATAGGTTATTCATTGGACAAGGTACTCGGTATGCTTATGGTGGAGGTCGAGAGGTTATTTATTGGGCAAGGCACTCGGTGTGCTTATGGTGGAGGTCGATAGGTTATTCATTGGACAGGGTACTCGGTGTGCTTATGGTGGAGGTCGATAGGTTATTCATTGGACAAGGTACTCGGTGTGCTTATGACGGAGGTTGATAGGTTATTTATTGGACAGGGTACTCGGTGTGCTTATGGTGGAGGTCGATATGTTATTTATTGGACAAGGTACTCGCTGTGCTTATGACGGAGGTCGATAGGTTATTCATTGGACAAGGTACTCGGTGTGCTTATGGTGGAGGTCGATAGCTTATTCATTGGACAAGGTACTCGGTGTGCTTATGACGGAGGTCGATAGGTTATTCATTGGACAAGGTACTCGGTGTGCTTATGACGGTGGTCGATAGGTTATTCATTGGACAAGGTACTCGTTGTGCTTATGGTGGAGGTCAATAGGTTATTTATTGGACAAGGTACTCGGGGTGCTTATGACGGAGGTCGATAGGTTATTCATTGGACAAGGCACTCGGTGTGCTTATGGTGGAGGTCGATAGGTTATTCATTGGACAGGGTACTCGGTGTGCTTATGGTGGATGTCGATAGTTTATTCATTGGACAAGGTACTCGGTGTGCTTATGGTGGAGGTCGATAGGTTATTCATTGGACAAGGTACTCGGTGTGCTTATGACGGAGGTCGATAGGTTATTTATTGGACAAGGCACTCGGTGTGCTTATGACGCAGGTCGATAGGTTATTCATTGGACAAGGCACTCGGTGTGCTTATGGTGGAGGTCGATAGGTTATTCATTGGACAAGGTACTCGGTGTGCTTATGGTGGAGGTCGATAGGTTATTCATTGGACAAGGTACTCGGTGTGCTTATGATGGAGGTCGATAGGTTATTCATTGGACAAGGTACTCGGTGTGCTTATGGTGGAGGTCGATAGGTTATTCATTGGACAAGGTACTCGGTATGCTTATGACGGAGGTCGATAGGTTATTCATTGGACAAGATACTCGGTGTGCTTATGGTGGAGGTCGATAGGTTATTCATTGGACAAGGTACTCGGTATGCTTATGACGAAGGTCGATAG
The DNA here is from genome assembly GCF_048418815.1 of Hemitrygon akajei. Taxonomy (NCBI): domain Eukaryota; kingdom Metazoa; phylum Chordata; class Chondrichthyes; order Myliobatiformes; family Dasyatidae; genus Hemitrygon; species Hemitrygon akajei. Next base: position 426,490 of record NC_133132.1, on the reverse strand, counting down.
GTTATTCATTGGACAAGATACTCGGTGTGCTTATGGTGGAGGTCGATAGGTTATTCATTGGACAAGGTACTCGGTGTGCTTATGACGGAGGTCGATAGGTTATTCATTGGACAAGGTACTCGGTGTGCTTATGGTGGAGGTCGATAGGTTATTCATTGGACAAGGTACTCGGTGTGCTTATGGTGGAGGTCGACAGGTTATTCATTGGACAAGGTACTCGGTGTGCTTATGATGGAGGTCGATAGGTTATTCATTGGACAAGGTACTCGGTGTGCTTATGGTGGAGGTCGATAGGTTATTCATTGGACAAGGTACTCGGTGTGCTTATGGTGGAGGTCGATAGGTTATTCATTGGACAAGGTACTCGGTATGCTTATGACGGAGGTCGATAGGTTATTCATTGGACAAGGTACTCGGTGTGCTTATGGTGGAGGTCGTTAGGTTATTCATTGGACAAGGTACTCGGTGTGCTTATGGTGGAGGTCGACAGGTTATTCATTGGACAAGGTACTCGGTGTGCTTATGATGGAGGTCGATAGGTTATTCATTGGACAGGGTACTCGGTGTGCTTATGGTGGAGGTCGATAGGTTATTCATTGGACAAGGTACTCGGTATGCTTATAACGTAGGTCGATAGGTTATTCATTGGACAAGGTACTCGGTGTGCTTATGGTGGAGGTCGATAGGTTATTTATTGGACAAGGTACTCGGTGTGCTTATGGTGTAGGTCGATAGGTTATTCATTGGACAAGGTACTCGGTATGCTTATGGTGGAGGTCGATAGGTTATTTATTGGACAAGGTACTCGGTGTGCTTATGGTGGAGGTCGATAGGTTATTCATTGGACAAGGTACTCGGTGTGCTTATGGTGGATGTCGATAGGTTATTTATTGGACAAGGTACTCGGTGTGCTTATGGTGGAGGTCGATAGGTTATTCATTGGACAAGGTACTCGGTGTGCTTATGGTGGACGTCGACAGGTTATTCATTGGACAAGTTACTCGGTGTGCTTATGATGGAGGTCGATAGGTTATTCATTGGACAAGGTACTCGGTGTGCTTATGGTGGAGGTCGATAGGTTATTCATTGGACAAGGTACTCGGTGTGCTTATGGTGGAGGTCGATAGGTTATTCATTGGACAAGGTACTCGGTATGCTTATGACGGAGGTCGATAGGTTATTCATTGGACAAGGTACTCGGTGTGCTTATGGTGGAGGTCGATAGGTTATTCATTGGACAAGGTACTCGGTGTGCTTATGGTGGAGGTCGACAGGTTATTCATTGGACAAGGTACTCGGTGTGCTTATGATGGAGGTCGATAGGTTATTCATTGGACAGGGTACTCGGTGTGCTTATGGTGGAGGTCGATAGGTTATTCATTGGACAAGGTACTCGGTATGCTTATAACGGAGGTCGATAGGTTATTCATTGGACAAGGTACTCGGTGTGCTTATGGTGGAGGTCGATAGGTTATTTATTGGACAAGGTACTCGGTGTGCTTATGGTGTAGGTCGATAGGTTATTCATTGGACAAGGTACTCGGTATGCTTATGGTGGAGGTCGATAGGTTATTTATTGGACAAGGTACTCGGTGTGCTTATGGTGGAGGTCGATAGGTTATTCATTGGACAAGGTACTCGGTGTGCTTATGGTGGAGGTCGATAGGTTATTTATTGGACAAGGTACTCGGTGTGCTTATGGTGGAGGTCGATAGGTTATTCATTGGACAAGGTACTCGGTGTGCTTATGGTGGAGGTTGATAGGTTATTCATTGGACAGGGTACTCGGTCTGCTTATGACGGAGGTTGATAGGTTATTCATTGGACAAGGTACTCGGTCTGCTTATGACGGAGGTTGATAGGTTATTCATTGGACAAGGTACTCGGTATGCTTATGGTGGAGGTCGAGAGGTTATTTATTGGGCAAGGCACTCGGTGTGCTTATGGTGGAGGTCGATAGGTTATTCATTGGACAGGGTACTCGGTGTGCTTATGGTGGAGGTCGATAGGTTATTCATTGGACAAGGTACTCGGTGTGCTTATGACGGAGGTTGATAGGTTATTTATTGGACAGGGTACTCGGTGTGCTTATGGTGGAGGTCGATATGTTATGTATTGGACAAGGTACTCGCTGTGCTTATGACGGAGGTCGATAGGTTATTCATTGGACAAGGTACTCGGTGTGCTTATGGTGGAGGTCGATAGCTTATTCATTGGACAAGGTACTCGGTGTGCTTATGACGGAGGTCGATAGGTTATTCATTGGACAAGGTACTCGGTGTGCTTATGACGGTGGTCGATAGGTTATTCATTGGACAAGGTACTCGTTGTGCTTATGGTGGAGGTCAATAGGTTATTTATTGGACAAGGTACTCGGGGTGCTTATGACGGAGGTCGATAGGTTATTCATTGGACAAGGTCCTCGGTGTGCTTATGGTGGAGGTCGATAGGTTATTCATTGGACAGGGTACTCGGTGTGCTTATGGTGGATGTCGATAGTTTATTCATTGGACAAGGTACTCGGTGTGCTTATGGTGGAGGTCGATAGGTTATTCATTGGACAAGGTACTCGGTGTGCTTATGACGGAGGTCGATAGGTTATTTATTGGACAAGGCACTCGGTGTGCTTATGACGCAGGTCGATAGGTTATTCATTGGACAAGGCACTCGGTGTGCTTATGGTGGAGGTCGATAGGTTATTCATTGGACAAGGTACTCGGTGTGCTTATGGTGGAGGTCGATAGGTTATTCATTGGACAAGGAACTCGGTGTGCTTATGATGGAGGTCGATAGGTTATTCATTGGACAAGGTACTCGGTGTGCTTATGGTGGAGGTCGATAGGTTATTCATTGGACAAGGTACTCGGTATGCTTATGACGGAGGTCGATAGGTTATTCATTGGACAAGATACTCGGTGTGCTTATGGTGGAGGTCGATAGGTTATTCATTGGACAAGGTACTCGGTATGCTTATGACGGAGGTCGATAGGTTATTCATTGGACAAGATACTCGGTGTGCTTATGGTGGAGGTCGATAGGTTATTCATTGGACAAGGTACTCGGTGTGCTTATGACGGAGGTCGATAGGTTATTCATTGGACAAGGTACTCGGTGTGCTTATGGTGGAGGTCGATAGGTTATTCATTGGACAAGGTACTCGGTGTGCTTATGGTGGAGGTCGACAGGTTATTCATTGGACAAGGTACTCGGTGTGCTTATGATGGAGGTCGATAGGTTATTCATTGGACAAGGTACTCGGTGTGCTTATGGTGGAGGTCGATAGGTTATTCATTGGACAAGGTACTCGGTGTGCTTATGGTGGAGGTCGATAGGTTATTCATTGGACAAGGTACTCGGTATGCTTATGACGGAGGTCGATAGGTTATTCATTGGACAAGGTACTCGGTGTGCTTATGGTGGAGGTCGTTAGGTTATTCATTGGACAAGGTACTCGGTGTGCTTATGGTGGAGGTCGACAGGTTATTCATTGGACAAGGTACTCGGTGTGCTTATGATGGAGGTCGATAGGTTATTCATTGGACAGGGTACTCGGTGTGCTTATGGTGGAGGTCGATAGGTTATTCATTGGACAAGGAACTCGGTATGCTTATAACGGAGGTCGATAGGTTATTCATTGGACAAGGTACTCGGTGTGCTTATGGTGGAGGTCGATAGGTTATTTATTGGACAAGGTACTCGGTGTGCTTATGGTGTAGGTCGATAGGTTATTCATTGGACAAGGTACTCGGTATGCTTATGGTGGAGGTCGATAGGTTATTTATTGGACAAGGTACTCGGTGTGCTTATGGTGGAGGTCGATAGGTTATTCATTGGACAAGGTACTCGGTGTGCTTATGGTGGAGGTCGATAGGTTATTTATTGGACAAGGTACTCGGTGTGCTTATGGTGGAGGTCGATAGGTTATTCATTGGACAGGGTACTCGGTCTGCTTATGACGGAGGTTGATAGGTTATTCATTGGACAAGGTACTCGGTCTGCTTATGACGGAGGTTGATAGGTTATTCATTGGACAAGGTACTCGGTATGCTTATGGTGGAGGTCGATAGGTTATTTATTGGGCAAGGCACTCGGTGTGCTTATGGTGGAGGTCGATAGGTTATTCATTGGACAAGGTACTCGGTGTGCTTATGGTGGAGGTCGATAGGTTATTCATTGGACAGGGTACTCGGTGTGCTTATGGTGGAGGTCGATAGGTTATTCATTGGACTAGGTACTCGGTGTGCTTATGGTGGAGGTCGATAGGTTATTCATTGGACAAGGTACTCGGTATGCTTATGGTGGAGGTCGATAGGTTATTCATTGGACAAGGTACTCGGTGTGCTTATGGTGGAGGTCGATAGGTTATTCATTGGACAAGGTACTCGGTGTGCTTATGGTGGAGGTCGATAGGTTATTCATTGGACAAGGTACTCGGTGTGCTTATGACGGAGGTCGATAGGTTATTCATTGGACAAGGTACTCGGTGTGCTTATGACGGTGGTCGATAGGTTATTCATTGGACAAGGTACTCGTTGTGCTTATGGTGGAGGTCAATAGGTTATTTATTGGACAAGGTACTCGGGGTGCTTATGACGGAGGTCGATAGGTTATTCATTGGACAAGGCACTCGGTGTGCTTATGGTGGAGGTCGATAGGTTATTCATTGGACAGGGTACTCGGTGTGCTTATGGTGGATGTCGATAGTTTATTCATTGGACAAGGTACTCGGTGTGCTTATGGTGGAGGTCGATAGGTTATTCATTGGACAAGGTACTCGGTGTGCTTATGACGGAGGTCGATAGGTTATTTATTGGACAAGGCACTCGGTGTGCTTATGACGCAGGTCGATAGGTTATTCATTGGACAAGGCACTCGGTGTGCTTATGGTGGAGGTCGATAGGTTATTCATTGGACAAGGTACTCGGTGTGCTTATGGTGGAGGTCGATAGGTTATTCATTGGACAAGGTACTCGGTGTGCTTATGATGGAGGTCGATAGGTTATTCATTGAACAAGGTACTCGGTGTGCTTATGGTGGAGGTCGATAGGTTATTCATTGGACAAGGTACTCGGTGTGCTTATGGTGGAGGTCGATAGGCTATTCATTGGACAAGGTACTCGGTGTGCTTATGGTGGAGGTCGATAGGTTATTCATTGGACAAGGTACTCGCTGTGCTTATGATGGAGGTCGATAGGTTATTCATTGGACAAGGTACTCGGTGTGCTTATGGTGGAGGTCGATAGGTTATTCATTGGACAAGGTACTCGGTGTGCTTATGACGCAGGTCGATAGGTTATTCATTGGACAAGGTACTCGGTGTGCTTATGGTGGAGGTCGATAGGTTATTCATTGGACAAGGTATTCGGTATGCTTATGACGGAGGTCGATAGGTTATTCATTGGACAAGGTACTCGGTGTGCTTATGGTGGAGGTCGATAGGTTATTCATTGGACAAGGTACTCGGTGTGCTTATGACGGAGGTCGATAGGTTATTTATTGGACAAGGCACTCGGTGTGCTTATGACGCAGGTCGATATGTTATTCATTGGACAAGGCACTCGGTGTGCTTATGGTGGAGGTCGATAGGTTATTCATTGGACAAGGTACTCGGTGTGCTTATGGTGGAGGTCGATAGGTTATTCATTGGACAAGGTACTCGGTGTGCTTATGATGGAGGTCGATAGGTTATTCATTGGACAAGGTACTCGGTGTGCTTATGGTGGAGGTCGATAGGTTATTCATTGGACAAGGTACTCGGTATGCTTATGACGGAGGTCGATAGGTTATTCATTGGACAAGATACTCGGTGTGCTTATGGTGGAGGTCGATAGGTTATTCATTGGACAAGGTACTCGGTATGCTTATGACGGAGGTCGATAGGTTATTCATTGGACAAGATACTCGGTGTGCTTATGGTGGAGGTCGATAGGTTATTCATTGGACAAGGTACTCGGTGTGCTTATGACGGAGGTCGATAGGTTATTCATTGGACAAGGTACTCGGTGTGCTTATGGTGGAGGTCGATAGGTTATTCATTGGACAAGGTACTCGGTGTGCTTATGGTGGAGGTCGACAGGTTATTCATTGGACAAGGTACTCGGTGTGCTTATGATGGAGGTCGATAGGTTATTCATTGGACAAGGTACTCGGTGTGCTTATGGTGGAGGTCGATAGGTTATTCATTGGACAAGGTACTCGGTGTGCTTATGGTGGAGGTCGATAGGTTATTCATTGGACAAGGTACTCGGTATGCTTATGACGGAGGTCGATAGGTTATTCATTGGACAAGGTACTCGGTGTGCTTATGGTGGAGGTCGTTAGGTTATTCATTGGACAAGGTACTCGGTGTGCTTATGGTGGAGGTCGACAGGTTATTCATTGGACAAGGTACTCGGTGTGCTTATGATGGAGGTCGATAGGTTATTCATTGGACAGGGTACTCGGTGTGCTTATGGTGGAGGTCGATAGGTTATTCATTGGACAAGGTACTCGGTATGCTTATAACGGAGGTCGATAGGTTATTCATTGGACAAGGTACTCGGTGTGCTTATGGTGGAGGTCGATAGGTTATTTATTGGACAAGGTACTCGGTGTGCTTATGGTGTAGGTCGATAGGTTATTCATTGGACAAGGTACTCGGTATGCTTATGGTGGAGGTCGATAGGTTATTTATTGGACAAGGTACTCGGTGTGCTTATGGTGGAGGTCGATAGGTTATTCATTGGACAAGGTACTCGGTGTGCTTATGGTGGAGGTCGATAGGTTATTTATTGGACAAGGTACTCGGTGTGCTTATGGTGGAGGTCGATAGGTTATTCATTGGACAGGGTACTCGGTCTGCTTATGACGGAGGTTGATAGGTTATTCATTGGACAAGGTACTCGGTCTGCTTATGACGGAGGTTGATAGGTTATTCATTGGACAAGGTACTCGGTATGCTTATGGTGGAGGTCGATAGGTTATTTATTGGGCAAGGCACTCGGTGTGCTTATGGTGGAGGTCGATAGGTTATTCATTGGACAAGGTACTCGGTGTGCTTATGGTGGAGGTCGATAGGTTATTCATTGGACAGGGTACTCGGTGTGCTTATGGTGGAGGTCGATAGGTTATTCATTGGACTAGGTACTCGGTGTGCTTATGGTGGAGGTCGATAGGTTATTCATTGGACAAGGTACTCGGTATGCTTATGGTGGAGGTCGATAGGTTATTCATTGGACAAGGTACTCGGTGTGCTTATGGTGGAGGTCGATAGGTTATTCATTGGACAAGGTACTCGGTGTGCTTATGGTGGAGGTCGATAGGTTATTCATTGGACAAGGTACTCGGTGTGCTTATGACGGAGGTCGATAGGTTATTCATTGGACAAGGTACTCGGTGTGCTTATGACGGTGGTCGATAGGTTATTCATTGGACAAGGTACTCGTTGTGCTTATGGTGGAGGTCAATAGGTTATTTATTGGACAAGGTACTCGGGGTGCTTATGACGGAGGTCGATAGGTTATTCATTGGACAAGGCACTCGGTGTGCTTATGGTGGAGGTCGATAGGTTATTCATTGGACAGGGTACTCGGTGTGCTTATGGTGGATGTCGATAGTTTATTCATTGGACAAGGTACTCGGTGTGCTTATGGTGGAGGTCGATAGGTTATTCATTGGACAAGGTACTCGGTGTGCTTATGACGGAGGTCGATAGGTTATTTATTGGACAAGGCACTCGGTGTGCTTATGACGCAGGTCGATAGGTTATTCATTGGACAAGGCACTCGGTGTGCTTATGGTGGAGGTCGATAGGTTATTCATTGGACAAGGTACTCGGTGTGCTTATGGTGGAGGTCGATAGGTTATTCATTGGACAAGGTACTCGGTGTGCTTATGATGGAGGTCGATAGGTTATTCATTGGACAAGGTACTCGGTGTGCTTATGGTGGAGGTCGATAGGTTATTCATTGGACAAGGTACTCGGTGTGCTTATGGTGGAGGTCGATAGGCTATTCATTGGACAAGGTACTCGGTGTGCTTATGGTGGAGGTCGATAGGTTATTCATTGGACAAGGTACTCGCTGTGCTTATGATGGAGGTCGATAGGTTATTCATTGGACAAGGTACTCGGTGTGCTTATGGTGGAGGTCGATAGGTTATTCATTGGACAAGGTACTCGGTGTGCTTATGACGCAGGTCGATAGGTTATTCATTGGACAAGGTACTCGGTGTGCTTATGGTGGAGGTCGATAGGTTATTCATTGGACAAGGTACTCGGTATGCTTATGACGGAGGTCGATAGGTTATTCATTGGACAAGGTACTCGGTGTGCTTATGGTGGAGGTCGATAGGTTATTCATTGGACAAGGTACTCGGTATGCTTATGACGGAGGTCGATAGGTTATTCATTGGACAAGATACTCGGTGTGCTTATGGTGGAGGTCGATAGGTTATTCATTGGACAAGGTACTCGGTATGCTTATGACGGAGGTCGATAGGTTATTCATTGGACAAGATACTCGGTGTGCTTATGGTGGAGGTCGATAGGTTATTCATTGGACAAGGTACTCGGTGTGCTTATGGTGGAGGTCGATAGGTTATTCATTGGACAAGGTACTCGGTGTGCTTATGGTGGAGGTCGATAGGCTATTCATTGGACAAGGTACTCGGTGTGCTTATGGTGGAGGTCGATAGGTTATTCATTGGACAAGGTACTCGCTGTGCTTATGATGGAGGTCGATAGGTTATTCATTGGACAAGGTACTCGGTGTGCTTATGGTGGAGGTCGATAGGTTATTCATTGGACAAGGTACTCGGTGTGCTTATGACGCAGGTCGATAGGTTATTCATTGGACAAGGTACTCGGTGTGCTTATGGTGGAGGTCGATAGGTTATTCATTGGACAAGGTACTCGGTATGCTTATGACGCAGGTCGATAGGTTATTCATTGGACAAGGTACTCGGTGTGCTTATGGTGGAGGTCGATAGGTTATTCATTGGACAAGGTACTCGGTATGCTTATGACGGAGGTCGATAGGTTATTCATTGGACAAGATACTCGGTGTGCTTATGGTGGAGGTCGATAGGTTATTCATTGGACAAGGTACTCGGTATGCTTATGACGGAGGTCGATAGGTTATTCATTGGACAAGATACTCGGTGTGCTTATGGTGGAGGTCGATAGGTTATTCATTGGACAAGGTACTCGGTGTGCTTATGACGGAGGTCGATAGGTTATTCATTGGACAAGGTACTCGGTGTGCTTATGGTGGAGGTCGATAGGTTATTCATTGGACAAGGTACTCGGTGTGCTTATGGTGGAGGTCGACAGGTTATTCATTGGACAAGGTACTCGGTGTGCTTATGATGGAGGTCGATAGGTTATTCATTGGACAAGGTACTCGGTGTGCTTATGGTGGGGGTCGATAGGTTATTCATTGGACAAGGTACTCGGTGTGCTTATGGTGGAGGTCGATAGGTTATTCATTGGACAAGGTACTCGGTATGCTTATGACGGAGGTCGATAGGTTATTCATTGGACAAGGTACTCGGTGTGCTTATGGTGGAGGTCGATAGGTTATTCATTGGACAAGGTACTCGGTGTGCTTATGGTGGAGGTCGACAGGTTATTCATTGGACAAGGTACTCGGTGTGCTTATGGTGGAGGTCGATAGGTTATTCATTGGACAAGGTACTCGGTGTGCTTATGACGGAGGTCGATAGGATATTCATTGGACAGGGTACTCGGTGTCCTTATGGTGGAGGTCGATAGGTTATTCATTGGACAAGGTACTCGGTGTCCTTATGGTGTAGATCGATAGTTTATTCATTGGACAAGGTACTCGGTGTGCTTATGGTGGAGGTCGATAGTTTATTCATTGGACAAGGTACTCGGTGTGCTTATGATGGAGGTTGATAGGTTATTCATTGGACAAAGTACTCGGTGTGCTTATGGTGGAGGTCGATAGGTTATTCATTGGACAAGGTACTCGGTGTGCTTATGGTGGAGGTCGATAGGTTATTCATTGGACAAAGTACTTGGTGTGCTTATGGTGGATGTCGATAGTTTATTCATTGGACAAGGTACTCGGTGTGCTTATGATGGAGGTTGATAGATTATTCATTGGACAAAGTACTCGGTGTAATTATGGTGGAGGTCGATAGGTTATTCATTGGACAAGGTACTCGGTGTGCTTATGGTGGAGGTCGATAGGTTATTCATTGGACAAGGTACTCGGTGTGCTTATGGTGGAGGTCGATAGGTTATTTATTGGACAAGGTACTCGGTGTGCTTATGGTGGAGGTCGATAGGTTATTTATTGGACAAGGTACTCGGTGTGCTTATGGTGGAGGTCGATAGGTTATTCATTGGACAGGGTACTCGGTGTGCTTATGGTGGATGTCGATAGTTTATTCATTGGACAAGGTACTCGGTGTGCTTATGGTGGAGGTCGATAGGTTATTCATTGGACAAGGTACTCGCTGTGCTTATGGTGGAGGTCGATAGGTTATTTATTGGACAAGGCACTCGGTGTGCTTATGACGCAGGTCGATAGGTTATTCATTGGACAAGGTACTCGGTATGCTTATGACGGAGGTCGATAGGTTATTCATTGGACAAGGTACTCGGTGTGCTTATGGTGGAGGTCGATAGGTTATTCATTGGACAAGGTACTCGGTGTGCTTATGGTGGAGGTCGATAGGTTATTCATTGGACAAGGTACTCGGTGTGCTTATGATGGAGGTCGATAGGTTATTCATTGGACAAGGTACTCGGTGTGCTTATGGTGGAAGTCGATAGGTTATTCATTGGACAAGGTACTCGGTGTGCTTATGGTGGAGGTCGATAGGTTATTCATTGGACAAGGTACTCGGTGTGCTTATGGTGGAGGTCGATAGGTTATTCATTGGACAAGGTACTCGGTGTGCTTATGATGGAGGTCGATAGGTTATTCATTGGACAAGGTACTCGGTGTGCTTATGGTGGAGGTCGATAGGTTATTCATTGGACAAGGTACTCGGTGTGCTTATGACGCAGGTCGATAGGTTATTCATTGGACAAGGTACTCGGTGTGCTTATGGTGGAGGTCGATAGGTTATTCATTGGACAAGGTACTCGGTATGCTTATGACGGAGGTCGATAGGTTATTCATTGGACAAGGTACTCGGTGTGCTTATGGTGGAGGTCGATAGGTTATTCATTGGACAAGGTACTCGGTATGCTTATGACGGAGGTCGATAGGTTATTCATTGGACAAGATACTCGGTGTGCTTATGGTGGAGGTCGATAGGTTATTCATTGGACAAGGTACTCGGTATGCTTATGACGGAGGTCGATAGGTTATTCATTGGACAAGATACTCGGTGTGCTTATGGTGGAGGTCGATAGGTTATTCATTGGACAAGGTACTCGGTGTGCTTATGACGGAGGTCGATAGGTTATTCATTGGACAAGGTACTCGGTGTGCTTATGGTTGAGGTCGATAGGTTATTCATTGGACAAGGTACTCGGTGTGCTTATGGTGGAGGTCGACAGGTTATTCATTGGACAAGGTACTCGGTGTGCTTATGATGGAGGTCGATAGGTTATTCATTGGACAAAGTACTCGGTGTGCTTATGGTGGAGGTCGATAGGTTATTCATTGGACAAGGTACTCGGTGTGCTTATGGTGGAGGTCGATAGGTTATTCATTGGACAAGGTACTCGGTATGCTTATGACGGAGGTCGATAGGTTATTCATTGGACAAGGTACTCGGTGTGCTTATGGTGGAGGTCGATAGGTTATTCATTGGACAAGGTACTCGGTGTGCTTATGGTGGAGGTCGACAGGTTATTCATTGGACAAGGTACTCGGTGTGCTTATGATGGAGGTCGATAGGTTATTCATTGGACAAGGTACTCGGTGTGCTTATGACGGAGGTCGATAGGTTATTCATTGGACAAGGTACTCGGTGTGCTTATGGTGGAGGTCGATAGGTTATTCCTTGGACAAGGTACTCGGTATGCTTATGACGGAGGTCGATAGGTTATTCATTGGACAAGATACTCGGTGTGCTTATGGTGGAGGTCGTTAGGTTATTCATTGCACAAGGTACTCGGTATGCTTATGACGGAGGTCGATAGGTTATTCATTGGACAAGATACTCGGTGTGCTTATGGTGGAGGTCGATAGGTTATTCATTGGACAAGGTACTCGGTGTGCTTATGACGGAGGTCGATAGGTTATTCATTGGACAAGGTACTCGGTGTGCTTATGGTGGAGGTCGATAGGTTATTCATTGGACAAGGTACTCGGTGTGCTTATGGTGGAGGTCGACAGGTTATTCATTGGACAAGGTACTCGGTGTGCTTATGATGGAGGTCGATAGGTTAGTCATTGGACAAGGTACTCGGTGTGCTTATGGTGGAGGTCGATAGGTTATTCATTGGACAAGGTACTCGGTGTGCTTATGACGCAGGTCGATAGGTTATTCATTGGACAAGGTACTCGGTGTGCTTATGGTGGAGGTCGATAGGTTATTCATTGGACAAGGTACTCGGTATGCTTATGACGGAGGTCGATAGGTTATTCATTGGACAAGGTACTCGGTGTGCTTATGGTGGAGATCGATAGGTTATTCATTGGACAAGGTACTCGGTATGCTTATGACGGAGGTCGATAGGTTATTCATTGGACAAGATACTCGGTGTGCTTATGATGGAGGTCGATAGGATATTCATTGGACAAGGTACTCGGTGTGCTTATGACGCAGGTCGATAGGTTATTCATTGGACAAGGTACTCGGTGTGCTTATGGTGGAGGTCGATAGGTTATTCATTGGACAAGGTACTCGGTCTGCTTATGGTGGAGGTCGATAGGTTATTCATTGGACAAGGTACTCGGCGTGCTGATGACGGAGGTCGATAGGTTATTTATTGGGCAAGGCACTCGGTGCGCTTATGGTGGAGGTCGATAGGTTATTCATTGGACAAGGTACTCGGCGTGCTTATGGTGGAGGTCGATAGGTTATTCATTGGACAAGGTACTCAGTGTGCTTATGGTGGAGGTCGATAGGTTATTCATTGGACAGGGTACTCGGTCTGCTTATGGTGGAGGTCGATAGGTTATTCATTGGACAGGGTACTCGGTGTGCTTATGGTGGAGGTCGATAGGTTATTCATTGGACAAGGTACTCGGTATGCTTATAACGGAGGTCGATAGGTTATTCATTGGACAAGGTACTCGGTGTGCTTATGGTGGAGGTCGATAGGTTATTTATTGGACAAGGTACTCGGTGTGCTTATGGTGTAGGTCGATAGGTTATTCATTGGACAAGGTACTCGGTATGCTTATGGTGGAGGTCGATAGGTTATTTATTGGACAAGGTACTCGGTGTGCTTATGGTGGAGGTCGATAGGTTATTCATTGGACAAGGTACTCGGTGTGCTTATGGTGGAGGTCGATAGGTTATTTATTGGACAAGGTACTCGGTGTGCTTATGGTGGAGGTCGATAGGTTATTCATTGGACAAGGTACTTGGTGTGCTTATGGTGGAGGTTGATAGGTTATTCATTGGACAGGGTACTCGGTCTGCTTATGACGGAGGTTGATAGGTTATTCATTGGACAAGGTACTCGGTCTGCTTATGACGGAGGTTGATAGGTTATTCATTGGACAAGGTACTCGGTATGCTTATGGTGGAGGTCGATAGGTTATTTATTGGGCAAGGCACTCGGTGTGCTTATGGTGGAGGTCGATAGGTTATTCATTGGATAAGGTACTCGGTGTGCTTATGGTGGAGGTCGATAGGTTATTCATTGGACAGTGTACTCGGTGTGCTTATGGTGGAGGTCGATAGGTTATTCATTGGACTAGGTACTCGGTGTGCTTATGGTGGAGGTCGATAGGTTATTCATTGGACAAGGTACTCGGTATGCTTCTGGTGGAGGTCGATAGGTTATTCATTGGACAAGGTACTCGGTGTGCTTATGACGGAGGTCGATAGGTTATTCATTGGACAAGGTACTCGGTGTGCTTATGGTGGAGGTCGATAGGTTATTTATTGGACAAGGTACTCGGGGTGCTTATGACGTAGGTCGATAGGTTATTCATTGGACAAGGTACTCGGTGTGCTTATGGTGGAGGTCGATAGGTTATTCATTGGACAAGGTACTCGGTGTGCTTATGACGGAGGTCGATAGGTTATTCATTGGACAAGGTACTCGGTGTGCTTATGACGGTGGTCGATAGGTTATTCATTGGACAAGGTACTCGTTGTGCTTATGGTGGAGGTCAATAGGTTATTTATTGGACAAGGTACTCGGGGTGCTTATGACGGAGGTCGATAGGTTATTCATTGGACAAGGTACTCGGTGTGCTTATGACGGAGGCTGATAGGTTATTCATTGGACAAGGTACTCGGCGTGCTTATGACGGAGGTCGATAGGTTATTCATTGGACAAGGTACTCGGTGTGCTTATGACGGAGGTCGATAGGTTATTCATTGGACAAGGTACTCGGTGTGCTTATGGTGGAGGTCGATAGGTTATTCATTGGACAAGGTACTCGGTGTGCTTATGGTGGAGGTCGACAGGTTATTCATTGGACAAGTTACTCGGTGTGCTTATGATGGAGGTCGATAGGTTATTCATTGGACAAGGTACTCGGTGTGCTTATGGTGGAGGTCGATAGGTTATTCATTGGACAAGGTACTCGGTGTGCTTATGACGCAGGTCGATAGGTTATTCATTGGACAAGGTACTCGGTGTGCTTATGGTGGAGGTCGATAGGTTATTCATTGGACAAGGTACTCGGTATGCTTATGACGGAGGTCGATAGGTTATTCATTGGACAAGGTACTCGGTGTGCTTATGGTGGAGGTCGATAGGTTATTCATTGGACAAGGTACTCGGTATGCTTATGACGGAGGTCGATAGGTTATTCATTGGACAAGATACTCGGTGTGCTTATGATGGAGGTCGATAGGATATTCATTGGACAAGGTACTCGGTGTGCTTATGACGCAGGTCGATAGGTTATTCATTGGACAAGGTACTCGGTGTGCTTATGGTGGAGGTCGATAGGTTATTCATTGGACAAGGTACTCGGTCTGCTTATGGTGGAGGTCGATAGGTTATTCATTGGACAAGGTACTCGGCGTGCTGATGATGGAGGTCGATAGGTTATTTATTGGGCAAGGCACTCGGTGTGCTTATGGTGGAGGTCGATAGGTTATTTATTGGACAAGGTACTCGGTGTGCTTATGGTGGAGGTCGATAGGTTATTCATTGGACAAGGTACTCGGTGTGCTTATGACGCAGGTCGATAGGTTATTCATTGGACAAGGTACTCGGTGTGCTTATGGTGGAGGTCGATAGGTTATTCATTGGACAAGGTACTCGGTGTGCTTATGGTGGAGGTCGATAGGTTATTCATTGGACAAGGTACTCGGCGTGCTTATGGTGGAGGTCGATAGGTTATTCATTGGACAAGGTACTCAGTGTGCTTATGGTGGAGGTCGATAGGTTATTCATTGGACAGTGTACTCGGTCTGCTTATGGTGGAGGTCGATAGGTTATTCATTGGACAGGGTACTCGGTGTGCTTATGGTGGAGGTCGATAGGTTATTCATTGGACAAGGTACTCGGTATGCTTATAACGGAGGTCGATAGGTTATTCATTGGACAAGGTACTCGGTGTGCTTATGGTGGAGGTCAATAGGTTATTTATTGGACAAGGTACTCGGTGTGCTTATGGTGTAGGTCGATAGGTTATTCATTGGACAAGGTACTCGGTATGCTTATGGTGGAGGTCGATAGGTTATTTATTGGACAAGGTACTCGGTGTGCTTATGGTGGAGGTCGATAGGTTATTCATTGGACAAGGTACTCGGTGTGCTTATGGTGGAGGTCGATAGGTTATTTATTGGACAAGGTACTCGGTGTGCTTATGGTGGAGGTCGATAGGTTATTCATTGGACAAGGTACTTGGTGTGCTTATGGTGGAGGTTGATAGGTTATTCATTGGACAGGGTACTCGGTCTGCTTATGACGGAGGTTGATAGGTTATTCATTGGACAAGGTACTCGGTCTGCTTATGACGGAAGTCGATAGGTTATTCATTGGACAAGGTACTCGGTATGCTTATGGTGGAGGTCGATAGGTTATTTATTGGGCAAGGCACTCGGTGTGCTTATGGTGGAGGTCGATAGGTTATTCATTGGACAAGGTACTCGGTGTGCTTATGGTGGAGGTTGATAGGTTATTCATTGGACAGGGTACTCGGTGTGCTTATGGTGGAGGTCGATAGGTTATTCATTGGACTAGGTACTCGGTGTGCTTATGGTGGAGGTCGATAGGTTATTCATTGGACAAGGTACTCGGTATGCTTATGGTGGAGGTCGATAGGTTATTCATTGGACAAGGTACTCGGTGTGCTTATGGTGGAGGTCGATAGGTTATTTATTGGACAAGGTACTCGGGGTGCTTATGACGTAGGTCGATAGGTTATTCATTGGACAAGGTACTCGGTGTGCTTATGGTGGAGGTCGATAGGTTATTCATTGGACAAGGTACTCGGTGTGCTTATGACGGAGGTCGATAGGTTATTCATTGGACAAGGTACTCGGTGTGCTTATGACGGTGGTCGATAGGTTATTCATTGGACAAGGTACTCGTTGTGCTTATGGTGGAGGTCAATAGGTTATTTATTGGACAAGGTACTCGGGGTGCTTATGACGGAGGTCGATAGGTTATTCATTGGACAAGGTACTCGGTGTGCTTATGACGGAGGTTGATAGGTTATTCATTGGACAAGGTACTCGGCGTGCTTATGACGGAGGTCGATAGGTTATTCCTTGGACAAGGTACTCGGTCTGCTTATGGTGGAGGTCGATAGGTTATTCATTGGACAAGTTATTCGGTGTGCTTATGGTGGAGGTCGATAGGTTATTCATTGGACAAGGTACTCGGTGTGCTTATGGTGGAGGTCGATAGGATATTCATTGTACAAGGTACTCGGTCTGCTTATGGTGGAGGTCGATAGGTTATTCATTGGACAAGGTACTCGGTGTGCTTATGGTGGAGGTCGATAGGTTATTCATTGGACAAGGTACTCGGTCTGCTTATGGTGGAGGTCGATAGGTTATTCATTGGACAAGGTACTCGGTGTGCTTATGACGGAGGTCAATAGGATATTCATTGGACAAGGTACTCGGTCTGCTTATGGTGGAGGTCGATAGGTTATTCATTGGACAAGGTACTCAGTGTGCTTATGGTGGAGGTCGATAGGTTATTCATTGGACAGGGTACTCGGTCTGCTTATGGTGGAGGTCGATAGGTTATTCATTGGACAGGGTACTCGGTGTGCTTATGGTGGAGGTCGATAGGTTATTCATTGGACAAGGTACTCGGTATGCTTATAACGGAGGTCGATAGGTTATTCATTGGACAAGGTACTCGGTGTGCTTATGGTGGAGGTCGATAGGTTATTTATTGGACAAGGTACTCGGTGTGCTTATGGTGTAGGTCGATAGGTTATTCATTGGACAAGGTACTCGGTATGCTTATGGTGGAGGTCGATAGGTTATTTATTGGACAAGGTACTCGGTGTGCTTATGGTGGAGGTCGATAGGTTATTCATTGGACAAGGTACTCGGTGTGCTTATGGTGGAGGTCGATAGGTTATTTATTGGACAAGGTACTCGGTGTGCTTATGGTGGAGGTCGATAGGTTATTCATTGGACAAGGTACTCGGTGTGCTTATGGTGGAGGTTGATAGGTTATTCATTGCACAGGGTACTCGGTCTGCTTATAACGGAGGTTGATAGGTTATTCATTGGACAAGGTACTCGGTCTGCTTATGACGGAGGTTGATAGGTTATTCATTGGACAAGGTACTCGGTATGCTTATGGTGGAGGTCGATAGGTTATTTATTGGGCAAGGCACTCGGTGTGCTTATGGTGGAGGTCGATAGGTTATTCATTGGACAAGGTACTCGGTGTGCTTATGGTGGAGGTCGATAGGTTATTCATTGGACAGGGTACTCGGTGTGCTTATGGTGGAGGTCGATAGGTTATTCATTGGACAAGGTACTCGGTATGCTTATAACGGAGGTCGATAGGTTATTCATTGGACAAGGTACTCGGTGTGCTTATGGTGGAGATCGATAGGTTATTTATTGGACAAGGTACTCGGTGTGCTTATGGTGTAGGTCGATAGGTTATTCATTGGACAAGGTACTCGGTATGCTTATGGTGGAGGTCGATAGGTTATTTATTGGACAAGGTACTCGGTCTGCTTATGGTGGAGGTCGATAGGTTATTCATTGGACAGGGTACTCGGTGTGCTTATGGTGGAGGTCGATAGGTTATTCATTGGACAAGGTACTCGGTATGCTTATAACGGAGGTCGATAGGTTATTCATTGGACAAGGTACTCGGTGTGCTTATGGTGGAGGTCGATAGGTTATTTATTGGACAAGGTACTCGGTGTGCTTATGGTGTAGGTCGATAGGTTATTCATTGGACAAGGTACTCGGTATGCTTATGGTGGAGGTCGATAGGTTATTTATTGGACAAGGTACTCGGTGTGCTTATGGTGGAGGTCGATAGGTTATTCATTGGACAAGGTACTCGGTGTGCTTATGGTGGAGGTCGATAGGTTATTTATTGGACAAGGTACTCGGTGTGCTTATGGTGGAGGTCGATAGGTTATTCATTGGACAAGGTACTTGGTGTGCTTATGGTGGAGGTTGATAGGTTATTCATTGGACAGGGTACTCGGTCTGCTTATGACGGAGGTTGATAGGTTATTCATTGGACAAGGTACTCGGTCTGCTTATGACGGAGGTCGATAGGTTATTCATTGGACAAGGTACTCGGTATGCTTATGGTGGAGGTCGATAGGTTATTTATTGGGCAAGGCACTCGGTGTGCTTATGGTGGAGGTCGATAGGTTATTCATTGGACAAGGTACTCGGTGTGCTTATGGTGGAGGTTGATAGGTTATTCATTGGACAGGGTACTCGGTGTGCTTATGGTGGAGGTCGATAGGTTATTCATTGGACTAGGTACTCGGTGTGCTTATGGTGGAGGTCGATAGGTTATTCATTGGACAAGGTACTCGGTATGCTTATGGTGGAGGTCGATAGGTTATTCATTGGACAAGGTACTCGGTTTGCTTATGGTGGAGGTCGATAGGTTATTTATTGGACAAGGTACTCGGGGTGCTTATGACGTAGGTCGATAGGTTATTCATTGGACAAGGTACTCGGTGTGCTTATGGTGGAGGTCGATAGGTTATTCATTGGACAAGGTACTCGGTGTGCTTATGACGGAGGTCGATAGGTTATTCATTGGACAAGGTACTCGGTGTGCTTATGACGGTGGTCGATAGGTTATTCATTGGACAAGGTACTCGTTGTGCTTATGGTGGAGGTCAATAGGTTATTTATTGGACAAGGTACTCGGGGTGCTTATGACGGAGGTCGATAGGTTATTCATTGGACAAGGTACTCGGTGTGCTTATGACGGAGGTTGATAGGTTATTCATTGGACAAGGTACTCGGCGTGCTTATGACGGAGGTCGATAGGTTATTCCTTGGACAAGGTACTCGGTCTGCTTATGGTGGAGGTCGATAGGTTATTCATTGGACAAGTTATTCGGTGTGCTTATGGTGGAGGTCGATAGGTTATTCATTGGACAAGGTACTCGGTGTGCTTATGGTGGAGGTCGATAGGATATTCATTGTACAAGGTACTCGGTCTGCTTATGGTGGAGGTCGATAGGTTATTCATTGGACAAGGTACTCGGTGTGCTTATGGTGGAGGTCGATAGGTTATTCATTGGACAAGGTACTCGGTCTGCTTATGGTGGAGGTCGATAGGTTATTCATTGGACAAGGTACTCGGTGTGCTTATGACGGAGGTCGATAGGTTATTCATTGGACAAGGTACTTGGTGTGCTTATGGTGGAGGTTGATAGGTTATTCATTGGACAGGGTACTCGGTCTGCTTATGACGGAGGTTGATAGGTTATTCATTGGACAAGGTACTCGGTCTGCTTATGACGGAGGTCGATAGGTTATTCATTGGACAAGGTACTCGGTATGCTTATGGTGGAGGTCGATAGGTTATTTATTGGGCAAGGCACTCGGTGTGCTTATGGTGGAGGTCGATAGGTTATTCATTGGACAAGGTACTCGGTGTGCTTATGGTGGAGGTTGATAGGTTATTCATTGGACAGGGTACTCGGTGTGCTTATGGTGGAGGTCGATAGGTTATTCATTGGACTAGGTACTCGGTGTGCTTATGGTGGAGGTCGATAGGTTATTCATTGGACAAGGTACTCGGTATGCTTATGGTGGAGGTCGATAGGTTATTCATTGGACAAGGTACTCGGTGTGCTTATGGTGGAGGTCGATAGGTTATTTATTGGACAAGGTACTCGGGGTGCTTATGACGTAGGTCGATAGGTTATTCATTGGACAAGGTACTCGGTGTGCTTATGGTGGAGGTCGATAGGTTATTCATTGGACAAGGTACTCGGTGTGCTTATGACGGAGGTCGATAGGTTATTCATTGGACAAGGTACTCGGTGTGCTTATGACGGTGGTCGATAGGTTATTCATTGGACAAGGTACTCGTTGTGCTTATGGTGGAGGTCAATAGGTTATTTATTGGACAAGGTACTCGGGGTGCTTATGACGGAGGTCGATAGGTTATTCATTGGACAAGGTACTCGGTGTGCTTATGACGGAGGTTGATAGGTTATTCATTGGACAAGGTACTCGGCGTGCTTATGACGGAGGTCGATAGGTTATTCCTTGGACAAGGTACTCGGTCTGCTTATGGTGGAGGTCGATAGGTTATTCATTGGACAAGTTATTCGGTGTGCTTATGGTGGAGGTCGATAGGTTATTCATTGGACAAGGTACTCGGTGTGCTTATGGTGGAGGTCGATAGGATATTCATTGTACAAGGTACTCGGTCTGCTTATGGTGGAGGTCGATAGGTTATTCATTGGACAAGGTACTCGGTGTGCTTATGGTGGAGGTCGATAGGTTATTCATTGGACAAGGTACTCGGTCTGCTTATGGTGGAGGTCGATAGGTTATTCATTGGACAAGGTACTCGGTGTGCTTATGACGGAGGTCAATAGGATATTCATTGGACAAGGTACTCGGTCTGCTTATGGTGGAGGTCGATAGGTTATTCATTGGACAAGGTACTCAGTGTGCTTATGGTGGAGGTCGATAGGTTATTCATTGGACAGGGTACTCGGTCTGCTTATGGTGGAGGTCGATAGGTTATTCATTGGACAGGGTACTCGGTGTGCTTATGGTGGAGGTCGATAGGTTATTCATTGGACAAGGTACTCGGTATGCTTATAACGGAGGTCGATAGGTTATTCATTGGACAAGGTACTCGGTGTGCTTATGGTGGAGGTCGATAGGTTATTTATTGGACAAGGTACTCGGTGTGCTTATGGTGTAGGTCGATAGGTTATTCATTGGACAAGGTACTCGGTATGCTTATGGTGGAGGTCGATAGGTTATTTATTGGACAAGGTACTCGGTGTGCTTATGGTGGAGGTCGATAGGTTATTCATTGGACAAGGTACTCGGTGTGCTTATGGTGGAGGTCGATAGGTTATTTATTGGACAAGGTACTCGGTGTGCTTATGGTGGAGGTCGATAGGTTATTCATTGGACAAGGTACTCGGTGTGCTTATGGTGGAGGTTGATAGGTTATTCATTGCACAGGGTACTCGGTCTGCTTATGACGGAGGTTGATAGGTTATTCATTGGACAAGGTACTCGGTCTGCTTATGACGGAGGTTGATAGGTTATTCATTGGACAAGGTACTCGGTATGCTTATGGTGGAGGTCGATAGGTTATTCATTGGACAAGGTACTCAGTGTGCTTATGGTGGAGGTCGATAGGTTATTCATTGGACAGGGTACTCGGTGTGCTTATGGTGGAGGTCGATAGGTTATTCATTGGACTAGGTACTCGGTGTGCTTATGGTGGAGGTCGATAGGTTATTCATTGGACAAGGTACTCGGTATGCTTATGGTGGAGGTCGATAGGTTATTCATTGGACAAGGTACTCGGTGTGCTTATGACGGAGGTCGATAGGTTATTCATTGGACAAGGTACTCGGTGTGCTTATGACGGAGGTCGATAGGTTATTCATTGGACAAGGTACTCGGTGTGCTTATGGTGGAGGTCGATAGGTTATTCATTGGACAAGATACTCGGTGTGCTTATGACGGAGGTTGATAGGTTATTCATTGGACAAGGTACTCGGTGTGCTTATGGTGGAGGTCGATAGGTTATTCATTGGACAAGGTACTCGGTGTGCTTATGACGGAGGTCGATAGGTTATTCATTGGACAAGGTACTCGTTGTGCTTATGGTGGAGGTCGATAGGTTATTCATTGGACAAGGTACTCGGTGTGCTTATGACGGTGGTCGATAGGTTATTCATTGGACAAGGTACTCGTTGTGCTTATGGTGGAGGTCAATAGGTTATTTATTGGACAAGGTACTCGGGGTGCTTATGACGGAGGTCGATAGGTTATTCATTGGACTAGGTACTCGGTGTGCTTATGGTGGAGGTCGATAGGTTATTCATTGGACAAGGTACTCGGTGTGCTTATGACGGAGGTTGATAGGTTATTCATTGGACAAGGTACTCGGTGTGCTTATGGTGGAGGTTGATAGGTTATTCATTGGACAAGGTACTCGGTGTGCTTATGACGGAGGTTGATAGGTTATTCATTGGACAAGGTACTCGGCGTGCTTATGACGGAGGTCGATAGGTTATTCATTGGACAAGGTACTCGGTCTGCTTATGGTGGATGTCGATAGGTTATTCATTGGACAAGGTATTCGGTGTGCTTATGGTGGAGGTCGATAGGTTATTCATTGGACAAGGTACTCGGTGTGCTTATGGTGGAGGTCGATAGGATATTCATTGTACAAGGTACTCGGTCTGCTTATGGTGGAGGTCAATAGGTTATTCATTGGACAAGGTACTCGGTCTGCTTATGGTGGAGGTCGATAGGTTATTCATTGGACAAGGTACTCGGTGTGCTTATGACGGAGGTCAATAGGATATTCATTGGACAAGTTTCTCGGTCTGCTTATGGTGGAGGTCGATAGGTTATTCATTGGACAAGGTACTCGGTGTGCTTATGGTGGAGGTCGATAGGATATTCATTGTACAAGGTACTCGGTCTGCTTATGGTGGAGGTCGATAGGTTATTCATTGGACAAGGTACTCGGTGTGCTTATGGTGGAGGTCGATAGGTTATTCATTGGACAAGGTACTCGGTGTGCTTATGGTGGAGGTCGATATGTTATTCATTGGACAAGGTACTCAGTGTGCTTATGGTGGAGGTCGATAGGTTATTCATTGGACAAGGTACTCGGTGTGTTTATGGTGGAGGTCGATTGGTTATTCATTGGACAAGGTACTCGGTGTGTTTATGACGGAGGTCGATAGGTTATTCATTGGACAAGGTACTCGGTGTGCTTATGGTGGAGGTCGATAGGATATTCATTGGACAAGGTACTCGGTCTGCTTATGGTGGAGGTCGATAGGTTATTCATTGGACAAGGTACTCGGTGTGCTTATGGTGGAGGTCGATAGGATATTCATTGTACAAGGTACTCGGTCTGCTTATGGTGGAGGTCGATAGGTTATTCATTGGACAAGGTACTCGGTGTGCTTATGGTGGAGGTCGATATGTTATTCATTGGACAAGGTACTCAGTGTGCTTATGGTGGAGGTCGATAGGTTATTCATTGGACAAGGTACTCGGTGTGTTTATGACGGAGGTCGATAGGTTATTCATTGGACAAGGTACTCGATGTGCTTGTGGTGGAGGTGGATAGGTTATTCTTTGGACAAGGTACTCGGTTTGCTTATGGTGGAAGTCGATAGGTTATTCATTGGTCTGGGTGTCAAAGGTTACGGGGGGAAGGCAGGAAAAGGTGGTCGAGAGCGATAGTAAATCAGCCGTGATGGAATGGGTAATCATACTGAATGGGTCAAATGTCCTAATTGTACTCCTATGCCTATGGACTTGTTACACGGAAGCCTAAGGATCTGAGTGAGGGATTACCGTCTAAAGCTGGCTCTGTCCCTGAGAGAACCACTCGTTTGTGTGTGTGTCGAGGGTTCATCTGCCCACTGTGCTTCCTCAGTTTCAGGTGTGAAACGAGAGAGCGCCAGACACCGTCAGCCCCGGGGAAGCCCAGACACCGTCAGCCCCGGGGAAGCCCAGACACCGTCAGCCCCGGGGAAGCCCAGACACCGTCAGCCCCGGGGAAGCCAAGAAAGTGTCGGCCCCGGGGAAGCCCAGACACCGTCAGCCCCAGGGAAGCCCAGACAGTGTCGGCCCCGGGGAAGCCCAGACAGTGTTGGCCCCGGGGAAGCCCAGACACCGTCAGCCCCAGGGAAGCCCAGACACCGTCAACCCCGGGGAAGCCCAGACAGTGTCGGCCCCGACGAAGCCCAGACACCGTCAGCCCCAGGGAAGTCCAGACAGTGTTGGCCCCGGGGAAGCCCAGACAGTGTTGGCCCCGGGGAAGTCCAGACACCGTCAGCCCCGGGGAAGCCCAGACACCGTCAGCCCTGGGGAAGCACAGACAGTGTCGGCCCCAGGGAAGCCCAGACACCGTCAGCTCCGGGGAAGACCAGACAGTGTCGGCCCCCGGGGAAGCCCAGACAGTGTCGTCCCCGGGGAAGCCCAGACACCGTCAGCCCCGGAGAAGCCCAGACACCGTCAGCTCCGGGGAAGCCCAGACACCGTCAGCTCCGGGGAAGCCCAAACAGTGTCGGCCCCCAGGGAAGCCCATACAGTGTCAGCCCCGGTGAAGCCCATACACTGTCAGCCCCGGGGAAGCCCAGACAGTATCGGCCCCGGGGAAGCCCAGACAGTGTCGGCCCCGGGGAAGCCCAGACAGTGTCGGCCCCGGGGAATCCCAGACAGTGTCGGCCCCGGGGAAGCCCAGACACAGTCAGTCCCGGGGAAGCCCAGACACCGTCAGCCCCGGGGAAGCTCAGACACCGTCAGCCCCGGGGAAGCCCAGACACCGTCAGCCCCGGGGAAGCCCAGACAGTGCCGGCCCCGGGGAAGCCCAGACAGTGTCAGCCCCGGGGAAGCCCAGACAGTGTCAGCCCCGGGGAAGCCCAGACAGTGTCGGCCCCGGCGAAGCCCAGACAGTGTCGGTCCCGGGGAAGCCCAGACAGTGTCGGCCCCGGGGAAGCCCAGACACCGTCAGCCCCGGGGAAGCTCAGACAGTGTCAGCCCCGGGGAAGCCCAGACAGTGTCGGCCCCGGGGAAGCCCAGACACCGTCAGCCCCGGGGAAGCTCAGACACCGTCGGCCCCGGGGAAGCCCAGACACCGTCAGCCCCGGGGAAGCTCAGACAGTGTCAGCCCCGGGGAAGCCCAGACAGTGTCGGCCCCGGGGAAGCCCAGACAGTGTCGGCCCCGGGGAAGCCCAGACACCGTCAGCCCCGGGGAAGCTCAGACACCGTCAGCCCCGGGGAAGCCCAGACAGTGTCGGCCCTGGGGAAGCCCAGACAGTGTCGGCCCCGGGGAAGCCCAGACACCGTCAGACCCGGGGAAGCCCAGACAGTGTCGGCCCTGGGGAAGGCCAGACAGTGTCGGCCCCGGGGAAGCCCTGACATTGTCGGCCCCGGGGAAGCCCAGACACCGTCAGCCCCGGGGAAGCCCAGACAGTGTCGGCCCCGGGGAAGCCCAGACAGTGTCGGCCCCGGGGTAGCCCAGGCACCGTCAGCCCCGGGGAAGTCCAGACAGTGTCGGCCCCGGGGAAGCCCAGACAGTGTCGGCCCCGGGGAAGCCCAGACAGTGTCGGCCCCGGGGAAGCCCAGACAGTGTTGGCCGCCGGGGAAGCCCAGACAGTGTCGGCCCTGGGGAAGCCCAGACAGTGTCGGCCCCGGGGAAGCCCAGACACCGTCAGACCCGGGGAAGCCCAGACAGTGTCGGCCCCGGGGAAGCCCTGACATTGTCGGCCCCGGGGAAGCCCAGACACCGTCAGCCCCGGGGAAGCCCAGACAGTGTCAGCCCCAGGGAAGCCCAGACAGTGTCGGCCCCGGGGAAGCCCAGACACCGTCAGCCCCGGGGAAGCCCAGACAGTGTCGGCCCCGGGGAAGCCCAGACAGTGTCGGCCCCGGGGTAGCCCAGGCACCGTCAGCCCCGGGGAAGTCCAGACAGTGTCGGCCCCGAGGAAGCCCAGACAGTGTCGGCCCCGGGGAATCCCAGACAGTGTCGGCCCAGTCAGGTCGGCCAGGCAGACCCGGAGTTACCGTGCTTCGCAACTGACAGACAAACAAGGTGGTGTGGATGGTGAGCGTTCAGTCAAACACCGGGCACTGCGTGACAGAGTGGCAGCAGTCTGTATTCGGGCCGGAGGGGCGTGCTATTGGGGAAAACCGCGGAGAGGGGTGTGGGACCGGGGAAGCTGTGGTTTCGTTTTTTTAAAAAATTTTAACCAAAGGAAACTGCTGCTCTACATGCAGTGGGTAGCTGTATCAGCAATACACACAATTTCCAGCTCAGTAACAACTGCACTAAGGCGTGGTTTCAACCCTCTTCACAATCTGCAGCAGTAATCAAGGAACTGTTGCTTATTTTTCTCTGCTTGACTGCAGGTTGTTTATGATTCTCACGTCTGGTCAGGACATCGGGCTTGAACAGCCGTACTTTCATTTTCAGAGGGATAGCTGAGTGTTCTGGAAGTCTGAGGTGAGTAAGTCCACAATTGTGGTCCCACAGGTCTGTGTATTCATCAATATGTACTGTGTTGGCTTATGTATAATCAACAGGTACAGCCCTGGCCTGTGTATGAGACTAGTCTGTGCTCTATCAGCGAGGGTAGCTGTAACGGTTGGACAATGATCAATGATGTGTTGGCAGGAGTGCCTGTTCCTGTGTTGTACGAAGACTAGAGACAGATTACTCTGGATGGAACCTTGGGGAGGCTGTGCCACACCAGTGTAGATGATGTGCTTAGGACCGTAGATCCATCACCGTCGTGGCACAAGTTAACCACAACGTTCCCCTGCTCTCTGCAGTTTCAGTGAGTGAGGGGTGGCTATTACGAAATAAGGGCAATTGTTAGAGTGAACACAAGCAGGACTTTTCCCCGTCAAGTTGGGTGAGACTGGAACTAGGTTTAGAGTGAAAGGTGAAATATTTAAGGAGAATCTGAAATGAATTATGCCGCTCGGAGAGGGTGCGAATGTGGGACGAGTTCCTGGTGGAAGTGGTCGGTGCAGGTTCAATTGTAACACTGGATAGGATAGGATAGGATAGGCACATTGATGGGAGGGATATTGTCCAGGTGCCGGTACATGGGACTAGACAGAAGATGAAGCCAGCATGGACTAGATGGACTGAAGGGCCTGTTTCTGTGCTGTAGGGCTCTATGACGTTGTACTTTCTTCAGTCAGATTTGAGAGACAGGACCTTACCCACACAAAGCCAAACCGACTGGCCGTGCTTTTCCTGAATCAGGATCATCAGCATAGAATTTGTTGTGCTCATAACTCCTGCCCCTAAGAATCTTTTCCAGTAGTGTCTCTTCCACTGACAGAAGATTCAACACAGCCCTCCCTGATCTCATGTCTTCCCCTTGCTGATGCAAACTGATTGGATACAGAATTGGGTGGTGGTAGTAGATAGTTGGTCTTCAGATTGAGAGGGCATGTGACCAATGGATTCAGGGGACATAATTTCTAAAACTGGAGACTGGTGAAGATGGAATTGACACACTGGCCTTCAGTTGGACACAGAGTACAGGAGCTGGCTGTACATCACTTTATAGCTGTACAAGACATGAGTGAGACCACATGTAGAGTATTGTGTGCTGTTCTGGTTGTTCAGCTGTAGGGAAGATATCATTAAGCTCGAGAGGATGCAGATTCAGAAGGATTTTGCCGGGACTGAAGGGCTTCAGTTATGAGGGAAACTGGACAGACTGTGACTGTTTTCCCTCGAGGCAGAAGGGTGACTTTACAGAGGTATATAGAATCATAAGGTGCGTGTTCACAGACTTCTCAGGGTAGGGGAGTCTCACACTAGAGGGCACAGCTGTCCCGTGGGGCGTGCCTTATTCTGATTGTCCGGAGTCACTTCCATCGTGACTGGTGAGTTCAGGAGCTGCTGCTTCTTTTCCCATTGGATAGTTGCCTGCTGTCCAGTTTCAAAGATCCTGGGTATATAAAGTTACACGTGGAAAGGGCTTACTCTCTTCCTCCTTTGTTTAAGGCAAGGATGCACATGACCATTAGGAAGGTATGCTCTGTAAACTTTCAACAGAGTATGCTTGT
Source organism: Hemitrygon akajei (assembly GCF_048418815.1). Lineage (NCBI taxonomy): Eukaryota > Metazoa > Chordata > Chondrichthyes > Myliobatiformes > Dasyatidae > Hemitrygon > Hemitrygon akajei. The sequence goes on along the minus strand of NC_133132.1, from coordinate 398,161 downwards.
TGAATGTGTGTATGTCTGTTGAATATTCTGCTTTGTACTGTCTGTAACCCGGGGAACATGAATATTTGGCTGAATTTTTACTGTTTGTAAATAAATGATCAATATACCTGTTCAAAGTCAGTGCATTTCCTGTCTCACTTGCCAAACCCCTGAACCTGATTCAACATTACATTTGGCACTGCGAGCAGGGTCTGGCTTTTTGAGCAGAAATGCATTTCTTTAAGAGGTTATTTAAAAGAGAGGACTCTCGGTATGAGAGATGGATAATAGTGCAGGCTTTGGAAGTCTCGCTAACTTGCTGACGGGTTACGGGATACCGGTGGATTGGTCAGACCGGTTAGATGTTGCTGGGGTTGAAATGGGACATCACATGGTTTCTATGCTTAAATGGTTGGGTTTTCCCAGGAGGAGCCTGCAGAATGTTTCCTGCCTGTTTGCAGCAATTGTAAGGTGTCAGTGTAAAATAATAGGGGGGCATCGGCCTGCAGCTTCTTCCTGTCAGGAGGGAGGTGGGGACGAGGCTCAGGAATGTGCAGGAGATGGTGTATTAGAGACAGCAGAGCTCAGATTCTCCACGAAGGAACTAGCAAGTTTAGGGAATAGGTAAAGCAAAAAAGGCTGGTGAGTCTTTGGCTGCGTGGTTATTGAGGTTATGGGATGTTGGGGTACTAGAGAGAGCCTATCTAACAGGGGTAGGGTCCTTAGGGAGCCCTTCATCCCAACACATGATCAATAATGCCCTGGGATCACTGCTTGCTTCCCCCGAGCATCATGCATAGCTATGGGTTCGAGTAATGGCCGCAGTTAAAGCCTTGGCATTCATTTTGGGGGAGCTGGGAGGGGATAGTCTGTTCCCAGAGTATGCCTACTGCCTTAAGGGGCTTAAGCCCCTGTGGAGTGAGTGCTTTAAGGGCTGGTATCTCCCTCGTACCCTTTGGAGAATTGGAATGCCCTGACTTTGTGATTTTGCCACCTGACCGAGTGTTGGTGTGTGGTAGGTTGAGTCAGGGCGGGTACAGGGTGCAAGGTCGATAGCAAGTAGGAGCAGGCGTGGTATCCTGGGACGGCTGTGTCTGTGCCAAAGGGTGTTGTGAAGCTGGGCACTTGTTGGCAGCTGAATGGCACTTACGGATATGCAGTATCCTAGCCTACCCATGGTTCCCACAGGGTGGCACGGTTGAAATGTGGTGCTGTATGAATGCCACCCCAGTGGGTTACTGGGTGAGCACCATGCCCATGCTGGTTGGCAAGAAGGCTGTTACACAGGAAGGAAGGACAGACTGTGCCAGGAAAGGATGCCTTGGACTATCTGTTCACAAGGAAGGTGCCACTTGTATGATTATTGGTTAAGGAGGCTGCACCTACATTCCTGACGGCTGGGGTAACATCTCTCATTCCTCAGGTCATTGCCCTTGCCCTTACCCTCTTGATATCGGTGATTCTCCTTAATCTTGCCTCCCCAGAGCATCTCACAGAAGATCGGAGATTGCAACATGGTGCAAGCCCTTTAGCACACGATGTTGTGCCAAACCTCGTAGCCCTTTTTAATGTTCTGAATTTCCTTTTCCTTTCTGCTTCCTTGACATCTGTCAAGTCTTTGTCTCATTTCTCTTTCCAGGTGCTTTTTTTTCCTGACTGAACTTACACCATCTCTTGTCATCCAGGGCTGCTGGACCCAGCTCCCCTCACCATTTACACCAACGTACTGGTCATTAACTCTACTCAACTGGCCTTTCAATGACTTCACATCTCAGACGTGGATCCAGCACCAAGGAGTCTCAAACCTAAATCCTCTAATCACAGTCAGAATCAGAATCAGGTTTATTATCACCAGCATGTGAGGTGAAATTTGTTAACTTAGCAGCAGCAGTTCAATGCAATATCTAAGATCAAAAGAGAAACAATCAATCAATTACTGTAATTGTATGTGTATATGTCTGTGTATTGTTACGGATTCAGCAACAATAAATATACGACTGAGGCAGGGGTTTTTATAACAAATAACACGTTTATTAAACACTGAAAAACAAACCCCCAAAAGTAAACAAACCACTCACGTAACCGGAAATCAGCTGCTGTGCGGCAGCTTAAACAGTTCTTAAAGCGATGTTGCAAAAACAGTTCTTCAAAGTAGTATTGCAAAAGTTCAAAATGCTTACAGTCCATTTAAGGGAGAGACTTTTTAAGACGATTTAAATTCTCTTTCATGTCATCTTGCTGTGATTCCCAGTCGAACTGTACTTTTCCCACGGAGAATTTACGAAGATGAAATGTAACGGCTTAAAGGCACTGACCTTTCCTTTACAAAACTGTTCCCAATCCTTTCTGCTATTCACAGGGATTAGCACGGGGACAGTTAACGAATTCCTTCCGAATGAGGATCAAACAAGGTCGAACCTGTTTCACCATTGAAATCGACTTTCCTCGATCTTTTAACTCCCGAACTCCGATCTTCACTCTCCACTGATTCTCAACTAGCAGTATTATAAAGAAACTGCTGGCAATGACCTTTTAAACTTTAGGCATTAAATAAAATTCCATCTTTCAACTAAACTGCGTCATAACATTAAATCACGCAGTGGCATGAAGTCAACATGGCAAATCCAGCCACGAACTGCCCCTCCTCACAGGGAGGGGTCCTCCTTTTATACCCTGTAAAAAAAACCTGTCACATGACCTCTACCGGCGGGAAAATGACATCACTCCACCATCACAAGACCATTACCTCAAGTCCACACCACTGTCACGTGTCACGGGTACGTAACAGTATATATATTAGATTAAAATAGTGCAAAAACATAAATAATATACATTTAAAAAGTGAGGTGGTGTTCATCGTAAAATTCTTCGTGGGAAAAGTTCGATTTGGAATCGCGATGAGACGACGTGAAAGAGAATTTAAATCATCTTAAAAAGGCTCAATGTCCATTTAGGAATGGGATGGCAGAGGGGAAGAAGCTGTTCCTGAATCGCTGAGTGTGTGCCTTTAGGTAACAATGAGAAGAGGGCATGTCCTGGGTGATGGGGGTCCTTGATAACTGAAATGAAATGGCTTAAAGGCACTGACCTTTCCTTTACAAAACTGTTCCCAATCCTTTCTGCTATTCACAGGGATTAACACGGGCACAGTCAACGAATTCCTTCCGAATGAGGATCAAACAAGGTCGAACCTGTTTCACCGTCGAAATCGACTTTCCACAATCTTTTAACTCCCGAACTCCGATCTTCACTCCCCACTGATTCTCAACTAGCAGTATTATAAAGAAACTGCTGGCAATGACCTTTTAAACTTTAGGCATTAAATAAAACTCCATTTTTCAACCAAACTGCGTCATAACATTAAATCACGCAGTGGCATGAAGTCAACATGGCAAATCCAGCCACGAACTGCCCCTCCTCACAGGGAGGGGTCCTCCTTTTATACCCTGTAAAAAAAACCTGTCACATGACCTCTACTGGTGGGAAAATGATGTCACTCCACCATCACAAGACCATTACCTCAAGTCCAGTATAGCTTCAACACCTGTCATGTGACAAGTACACCACTATCACGTGTCAAGGGTACGTAACAGTAGTAAGCACAAGGTTGTGATTGTGGGAGATTTTAATTTTCCACACATAGACTGGGAAGCCCATTCTGTAAAAGGGCTGGATGGTTTGGAGTTTGTAAAATGTGTGCAGGATAGTTTTTTGCAGCAATACATAGAGGTACCAACTAGAGAAGGGGCAGTGTTGGATATCCTTTTAGGGAATGACATAGGTCAGGTGACGGACGTATGTGTTGTGGAGCACTTCGGGTCTAGTGATCACAATGTCATTAGTTTCAACATAATTATGGAGAAGGATAGGACTGGACCCAGGGTTGAGATTTTTGATTGGAGAAAGGCTAACTTTGAGGAGATGTGAAAGGACTTAGAAGGAGTGGATTGGGACAATTTGTTTTATAGGAAGGATGTAATAGAGAAATGGAGGTCATATAAAGATGAAATTTTGAGGGTACAGAATCTTTATGTTCCTGTTAGGTTGAAAGGAAAGGTTAAAAGTTTGAGAGAGCCATGGTTTTCAAGGGATATTGGAAACTTAGTTCGGAAAAAGAGAGAGATCTACAATAAATATAGGCAGCATGGAGTAAATGAGGTGCTCAAGGAATATAAAGAATGTAAAAAGAATCTTAAGAAAGACATTAGAAAAGCTAAAAGAAGATACGAGTTTGCTTTGGCAAGTAAGGTGAAAATAAATCCGAAGGGTTTCTGCAGTTATATTAATAGCAAAAGGATAGTGAGGGATAAAATTGGTCCCTTAGAGAATCAGAGTGGACAGCTATGTGTGGAGCCAAAAGAGATGGGGGAGATTTTGAACAATTTCTTTTCTTCGGTATTCACTAAAGAGAAGAATATTGAATTGTGTAAGTTAAGGGAAACAATTAGGGAAGTTATGGAAACTATGACAATTAAAGCAGAGGAAGTACTGGCACTGTTAAGGAAAATAAAAGTGGATAAATCTCCGGATCCTGACAGGTTAATCCCTAGGACCTTGAGGGAGGTTAGTGTAGAAATAGTAGGGGCTCTGACAGAAATATTTCAAATGTCATTAGAAACGGGGATGGTGCCGGAAGATTGGCGTATTGCTCATGTGGTTCCATTGTTTAAAAAGGGTTCTAAGAGTAAACCTAGCAATTATAGGTCTGTCAGTTTGACGTCAGTGGTGGGTAAATTAATGGAAAGTATTCTTAGAGATGGTATATATAATTATCTGGATAGACAGGGTCTGATTAGGAATAGTCAGCATGGATTTGTGCATGGAAGGTCATGATTGACAAATCTTATTGAATTTTTTGAAGAGGTTGTGAGGAAAGTTGACGAGGGTAAAACAGTGGCTATTGTCTATATGGACTTCAGTAAGGCCTTTGACAAGGTTCTGCACGGAAGGTTAGTTAGGAAGGTTCAATCGTTAGGTGTTAATATTGAAGTAGTAAAATGGATTCAACAGTGTCTAGATGGGAGATGTCAGAGAGTAGTGGTGGATAACTGTTTGTGAGGTTGGAGGCCGGTGACTAGTGGTGTGCCTCAGGGATCTGTACTGGGTCCAATGTTGTTTGTCATAAACATTAATGATCTGGATGATGGGGTGGTAAATTGGATTAGTAAGTATGCAGTTGATACTAAGGTAGGCGGTGTTGTGGAAAATGAAGTAGGTTTTCAAAGCTTGCAGAGAGATTTAGGCCAGTTAGAAGAGTGGGCTGACCGATGGCAGATGGAGTTTAATGCTGATAAATGTGAGGTGCTACATTTTGGTAGGAATAATCCAAATAGGACATACATCGTAAGTGGTAGGGCGTTGAAGAATGCAGTAGAACAGAGTGATCTAGGAATAATGGTGCATAGTTCCTTGAAGGTGGAATCTCATGTGGATAGGGTGGTGAAGAAAGCTTTTGGTATGCTGGCCTTTATAAATCAGAGCATTGAGTACTGGAGTTGGGATGTAATGTTAAAATTGTACAAGGGATTGCTGAGGCCGAATTTGGAGTATTGTGTGCAGTTCTGGTCACCAAATTATAGGAAAGATATCAACAAAATAGAGAGAGTACAGAGAAGATTTACTAGAATGTTACCTGGGTTTCAGCACCTTAGTTACAAGGAAAGGCTGAACAAGTCAGGTCTTTATTCTTTGGAATGTAGAAGGTTGAGGGGGGACTGGATAGAGGTATTTAAAATAATGAGGGGGATAGATCAAGTTGACGTGGATAGGCTTTTTCCATTGAGAGTAGGGGAGATTCAAACAAGAGGACATGAGTTGAGAGTTAAGGGGCAAAAGTTTTGAGGGTAGCACGAAGGGGAATTTCTTTACTCAGCTGTGTGGAATGAGCTTCCAGTAGAAGTGATAGAGGCAGGTTCGGTTTTGTCATTTAAAGTAAAATTGGATAGGTATATGGACAGGAAAGGAACGGAGGGTTATGGGCTGAGTGCGGGCCACTGGGACTAGGTGAGTGTAAGCGTCGGCACGGACTAGAAGGACCGAGATGGCCTGTCTCTGTGCTGTAATTGTTATATGGTTATATGGCAGGTGGCAGAAGTTTGTGTAGGAGAACAATTTGCATGTAGTGACCACAATGCCATGACTTTCAAAGTAAATATGCAAAAAGATAGATTAGGTCTGCAGGTTGAGATTCTAAATTTGAGTAAGGCCACTTTTGATGGTATCTGAAATGATCTGGCAAGTGTGGATTGGGACAGGCTATTTCCTGGCAAAGGTGTATTTGATAAGTGGCAGGTCTTCAAAAGTGAAATGTTGAGGGTGCAAACCTTGTATGTGCCTGTTGGAATGAAAGGTAAAAACAACGAGTGTGAGGAACCTTTGGTTTTCAAAAGTCTTTGAGGCCTGGTTAAAAGATAAAAGGAGGTGTGTCGCAGGTAGGAACAACTGAGGTGCTTATCAAATACAAGAGAACACTTAAGAAATTGAGAGGCTAAGAGAAGGCATGAGGTTGCTCTAGCAGACAAGGTGAAGGATTTCTACAGATATGTTAAGACCATAAGACAGAAGCAGAATTGGCCATTTGGCCCATTGTCTGCTCCCTCATTGCATCATGGCTGATCCAATTTTCCTCTCAACCCCAGTCTCCTGCCTTCACCCCCCCCATATATGTCATGCCCCGACCAATCAAGAATCTATCAACCCCGCCTTAAATATACATAAAGACTTGGCCTCCACAGCTGCCTATGGTTAAGAATTCCACAGATTCACCACTCTCTGACAAAAGAAATTCCTCTACCCCTCCATTCTAAAAAGACTCCCTCCATTCTGAGGTGGCGTCCTCTGGTCTTAGACTCTCTCATCATAGGAAACGTCCTCTGCACATCCGCTCTATCAAGCCCTTTCTCCATTCAATAATCGAGGTCATCCCTCAATCTAGTTAATACAGGCCTAGAGCCATCAGACTCTCTTCATATGACAAGCCATTCAATCCTGTTACCATTTTCATGAACCTCCTTTCAACCCTGTCCAGTTTCAGCACGTACTTTCTAAGATAATGGGCCCAAAGCTGCTCACAATACTCCAAGTGAAGGCGCGCCAGGGTTTTATAAAGTCCCCACATTACATCCTTGCTTTTATATCTAGTCATCTTCAATCAATGCCACCATCGCATTTGCCTTCCTCACCACAGATTCAACCTGTAATTTAATCTTTAGGGAATCCCACACAATGACTCCCAAGATTTTTGTATTTTCTCTCCATTTAGGTAATAGTCGACCCTTTCATTTCTTCCACCAAAGTTCATGAACAAACACCTCTTGACACTGTTTTCCATCTGTCCTTCTGAAGCCTCTCTACTTCCTCAAAACTACCTGGCCCTCCACCTATCTTCATATCATCTGCAACCTTTGCAACAAAGCCATCAATTCCATCATCCAAATCATTGATTTATAACACAAAAAGAATCGGTCCCAACACAGAATTGAATTGACTTTATTATTTACATCCTTCATATATTAAATGTCATGGCTAAATGTGCAATGTGCAATTTATAGTAATTTGTAATAAATAGTATGTATAATAGTCTATATAACAGAGAAATACAATTGTGTCAGTGTGAGTTAATCAGTCTGATGGCCTGGTGGAAGAAGCTGTCCTGGAGCCTGTTGGTCCTGGCTTTTATGCTGTGGTACCGCTTCCCGGATGGCAGCAAATGGAACAGTTTGTGGTTGGGGTGTATCCAGGAAGTTGTCTTAAATCAATGTGTAGACAGTCCAATGAGAGGAGGGGCTGTATTGGACTTGATGTTGGGTAATGAGCCTGACCTTCTAATGTGAGGGAACAATAACCACAACTCCTGAACTTTCAGGATAGCTACAGATAAGGATAGGTGTGGTCCTTGCGGGGGAGTTTTAAATTGGAGTAGGGCAAACTACGAGGGCGTTAGGCAGGAACTGAGAAGCATTAATTGGGAAGAGCTTGTCTCTGGCAAGTTCAGGAAGGACAGGGATGGAAAGATAAGAGAACCTTGCACGTCTGGAGAGATGATGAATTTAGTCAAGAAGGAAAAGGAAAACTCTGTAAAGTTCTGGAAGTTCAGATCAAATGGAGCACATGAGGAGTTTAGAGAAGCCAGAACAGAACTAAAGAAGGGAATTAGGAAAGCCAGGAGCGGCCAAGAAAAGTCCTCGGCAAGTCGGATTAGAATAATCGGTTTAACATCGGTAGCTGAGCGAAGGGCGCTGAGTAGGCTACGGTCAATTATGGAAAACTCTGAACATCCTCTACATAGCACCATCCAGAGACAGAGAAGCAGTTTCAGCGACAGGTTACTATCGATGCAATGCTCCTCAGACAGGATGAAGAGGTCAATACTCCCCAATGCCATTAGGCTTTACAATTCAACCGCAAGGACTTAAGAACTTTTAAAAGCTATTATTAATGCTTTTTGAGATAGTGATTTAGATGCATATCATATTTTTACTGAGTTAAGTATTGTATGTAATTAGTTTTGCTACAACAAGTATATGGGACATTGGAAAAAATGTTGAATTTCCCCATGGGGATGAATAAAGTATCTATCTATCTATCTATCTATTCTAATCAAGAACAAGAGGATAACAAGGGAGAGGGTGGGACTACTCACGGATAAAAGGGCTGGGCGACATTTACTTGGATTCAGAGAATGTGAGTGAGGTACTTAATGAGAACTTTGTTTCAGTATTTACCAGGGAAAAGGATATGGAGGACCAGGAGATCAGTGCTGATGGTATAAATACATTTAGAGGTCAAGGAGGAGGAAGTGTTGGGCCTTCTATGGATTATTAGGGAGAATAAGCCCCCAGGGCCTGATGGGATTTACCACAAGTTATTGAAGCGGGCAAGAGACAAGATTGCTGGGCCCTTGGTCAGTATCTTGGTGTCCTCTCTAGCCATAGTCGAGGTCCCAGAAGAGTGGTGAGTGGTTAAAGTTGTACCTCTATTTTAGAACGGGACAAGGAAAAATCCTGGGAATCGTAGACCTGTGAGTTTCATGTCAGTTGTAAGGAAATGGCTGAAGAAACATCTTAGGGAGAGAATATATGAGCATTTGGAAACCATGGCTTAATTAGAGAGAGACGGCATGGCTTTGTGCAGGGCAGGTTGTGCCATACCAACTTTATTTGAGGTTGTGACAAGAGGTGACGAGATCGCGAGGAGGGTAGGGCAGTGGATGTAGCCGACATGTATTTTAAAAAGGCGTTTGACATGGGAGTCGAATCCAGAATGCATGGGGTTCTCAGAGAATTGGCCACTCGGATTCAGAACTGGCTTGCACATAAGAGGACGGAGGGCAGTGGTTGAAAGGACTTGCAGTATTGGAGCTGGAGGTCTGTAATTAGTGATGGGACCTCTGCTGTCTGTGATGATATCAAAACGGGGGGAGTTGTGGATAGTGAGGAAGACCGGCAAAGAACACAGCGTGATATAGGCCAGTTGCAGGTATGGGCAGAGAAATGGCAGATGGACTTTCATCCAGGTAAATCCAGTGTTGCACCTCGGTAGGGCAAATGCAAGGAGACGGTACACTGTTAAGGGAAAGATCCTTAAAAGTGTTGCTGAGCAGAGAGATCTTGGGACCCTGGTTCATAGCTCCCCGAACGGTCAATAAGAAGGCTTACGGGATGTTTGCTTTAGGAAGGGTGTCGAGGCTTTGGAGAGATTCACCAGGATGCTGCCTGGTTCAGAGGGCGTGCGCGATCACTGGATAAACTGGGGTGGTTTTCTCTGGAGCGTCAGAGGCTGAGGGGAGATCTGATAGAGGTTTACAAGACTATGTGAGGCGTAAATAGAATGAACAGAGAGCACCTGTTTCCCAGGGTTGAAATGTCTAATACCAGAGGACATGCATTGAAGGTGAGAGGGTGTAGGTTCAAGGGGGATGTGAGGGGTAAGTTTTTTTCTCAGTGTTGTGGATGCCTGGAATGTGCTGCCTGGTGTGGAGGTAGAGGCAAATACATTAGAGGCCTTTAAGAGACATTTGGATCGGCACATGGATGTGATGAAGATGGAGGGATATGGACACGGTGTAGGTAGAAGGGATTCGTGTTTCGTTGTTTTGGATTTGCTTTTTAGCTGTTTCAGCACCATGTTGTGGGCAAAATGGCCTGTTTCTGTGCCATACTCTTCTGTTTCTATGTAGATGGGCTGGAAGGCCAGTTTCTCTGCTCTACTTGTCTATGACTCTATGCACTGATTGTGGAGGAGGTGTTGTTGCCAATGGGAAGTGACTGGGGTCTGCAAGTGAGGAAAACCAGGAACAAATTGCACAAGAATGTATTGAGACCCAGGCCTTGAAGTTTATTGATTAGTTTTAAGGGGATGATGATATTGAATGCTGAGGTGTAGTCGATAAAGAACATCCTGATGTATGCATCTTTGCTGTCCAGATTTTCCTGGGTTGAGTGAAGAGCCAATGACATGGCATCTGCTGTGGACCTGTTCCTCTTGTCCTGACCATTCCGCCTGCCATGAGGAACAGGCGAAGCAGGAGGAACAGGCAGGGCTGAGCGGGATAGAAAGGGAAAAAGAAACAGATGAGCAGGGGATTGTTGACCATTCGTCAACGGAACTATGTTTCAAGATTTACTACACAGCTTTTAATTAATCAAAGCTCGCACTTAATCATTTCTGCACAAACAGCAACGTAACTATATTGACTCCAGGCCAACAACTAAGAACATGAATTCTAATTTCAGCCATGAAGATGGTAGAGTTTGTCATCGAAACGTTGGTTAAATTCGATACCCACACCCAGCCAGAACCCCGAGAAGAGTTTATTCTCAGATACACCGGGAAAGCTCTAGATCCTTTTCATGAATTCTCTTTGTAGCACTACTGACTCAGACCACTTTTCCAATTTATTACACTGAAATAGGGGTTCTCCATTGGCCAGACAATCAATCCTTTCTTCTTCCAGACCCTGGCCTGGGGGCTCGTCCTCATGACAGTGAATCTTCAAAGTTATTGCTGCTTTGCACATGGAGCCCCAGTTTTTATACTCATTCAAATGTTGCATTTCAGTGTAATCTATGGGTCTTTGGGTCATCTGACTGACCATTGGATGTGGTCCAATCTATGGGTCTATGGGTCATCTGACTGACCATTGGATGTAGTGCAGTCTATGGGTCATCTGACTGACCATTGGATGTGGTCCAATCTATCAGTCATCTGACTGACCACTGGACGTGGTCCAGTCTATGGGTCTATGGGTCATCTGACTGACCATTGGATGTGGTCCAATCTATGGGTCTATGGGTCATCTGACTGACCATTGGATGTGGTCCAATCTATGGGTCTATGGGTCATCTGACTGACCATTGGATGTAGTCCAATCTATGGGTCTTTGGGTCATCTGACTGACCATTGGATGTGGTCCAATCTATGGGTCTTTGGGTCATCTGACTGACCATTGGATGTGGTCCAATCTATGGGTCTATGGGTCATCTGACTGACCATTGGATGTGGTCCAATCTATGGGTCTATGGGTCATCTGACTGACCATTGGATGTGGTCCAATCTATGGGTCTATGGGTCATCTGACTGACCATTGGATGTGGTCCAATCTATCGGTCATCTGACTGACCATTGGATGTGGTCCAATCTATGGGTCTATGGGTCATCTGACTGACCATTGGATGTGGTCCAATCTATGAGTCTATGGGTCATCTAACTGACCATTGGATGTGGTCCAATCTATGGGTCTATGGGTCATCTGACTGACCATTGGATGTGGTCCAATCTATGGGTCTATGGGTCATCTGACTGACCATTGGATGTAGTGCAGTCTATGGGTCATCTGACTGACCATTGGATGTGGTCCAACCTATCGGTCATCTGACTGACCATTGGACGTGGTCCAATCTATGGGTCTATGGGTCATCTGACTGACCATTGGACGTGGTCCAATCTATGGGTCTATGGGTCATCTGACTGACCATTGGATGTGGTCCAATCTATGGGTCTATGGGTCATCTGACTGACCATTGGATGTGGTCCAATCTATGGGTCTATGGGTCATCTGACTGACCATTGGATGTGGTCCAATCTATGGGTCTATGGGTCATCTGACTGACCATTGGATGTGGTCCAATCTATCGGTCATCTGACTGACCATTGGATGTGGTCCAGTCTATGGGTCTATGGGTCATCTGACTGACCATTGGATGTGGTCCAATCTATGAGTCTATGGGTCATCTAACTGACCATTGGATGTGGTCCAATCTATGGGTCTATGGGTCATCTGACTGACCATTGGATGTGGTCCAATCTATGGGTCTATGGGTCATCTAACTGACCATTGGATGTGGTCCAATCTATGGGTCTGTGGGTCATCTGATTGACCATTGGATGTGGTCCAATCTATGGGTCTATCGGTCATCTGACTGACCATTGGATGTGGTCCAATCTATGGGTCTATGGGTCATCTGACTGACCATTGGATGTGGTCCAATCTATGGGTCTATGGGTCATCTGACTGACCATTGGACGTGGTCCAGTCTATGGGTCTATGGGTCATCTGACTGACCATTGGACGTGGTCCAATCTATGGGTCTATGGGTCATCTGACTGACCATTGGATGTGGTCCAATCTATGGGTCTATGGGTCATCTGACTGACCATTGGATGTGGTCCAATCTATGGGTCTATGGGTCATCTGACTGACCATTGGACGTGGTCCAGTCTATGGGTCTATGGGTCATCTGACTGACCATTGGACGTGGTCCAAGGGCTGCACAACTTTATGCCTCAGGTGACTTCTTCTGTTCCCTTTGATTGTGGTTCAAACCAGTTCACTCAGTCACTAGGCTGAGATAACGAGATTACTTCTTTAAACCTGCATTGTACACAATACACAGCTTATCTGTAAATTATCTCAGATTCAAAAAAAATTCCTTGTGTCCATATTCCGTTGCTCTGATTAGATTATCCCAGAAGAAGGATCAATTCATCAACCAGTCCACAAGATGGAGGTTACAGAGCAGCATCACAAAATGGCTGTCTCCATATCCTTCGAGCACATGGCAAGAGCAAAGACAATCAGTTTGTCTGCTTCCACTGACCTTGAAACTCTTGAGTTTGACATTTTCTTCCATATTTTAATTTCTCCATGGCCAACGAGAACAGGCGGACAGGATAATTTTGCCAGTCTGAGGGACAGGAAGAGAGCTGCCTCGTGTCAGGGACCTGGTTGTTAAATCCTTGTGACAAACAGTGCCCAAGGAAGGGGACATCAGTAGCTTGTGGAAAACCAGGCGAGGACACCGGGACAGAGGGAGGACCCCAGCCCCAGCATCACCACTGGGAATCCAGACTCACTGTGTGTCACTGAGACTGATCTGTGCAGGCCAGGCTGTGACCTTGAGCAAGAGTGGCTGAGAAAATATCCCCGGTGAATTACAGGAGAGATACCAACCGGCTGGGAAATGATCCCCGGTGAATTACAGGAGAGATACCAACCGGCTGGGAAATGATCCCCGGTGAATTACAGGAGAGATACCAACCGGCTGGGAAATGATCCCCGGTGAATTACGGGAGAGATACCAACCGGCTGGGAAATTATCCCCGGTGAATTACGGGAGAGATACAAACCGGCTGGGAAATGATCCCCGGTGAATTACGGGAGAGATACCAACCGGCTGGGAAATGATCCCCGGTGAATTACGGGAGAGATACCAACCGGCTGGGAAATGATCCCCAGTGAATTACAGGAGAGATACCAACCGGCTGGGAAATGATCCCCGGTGAATTACGGGAGATATACCAACCGGCTGGGAAATGATCCCCGGTGAATTACGGGAGAGATACCAACCGGCTGGGAAATGATCCCCGGTGAATTACGGGAGAGATACCAACCAGCTGGGAAATGATCCCCAGTGAATTACAGGAGAGATACCAACCGGCTGGGAAATGATCCCCGGTGAATTACAGGAGAGATACCAACCAGCTGGGAAATTATCCCCGGTGAATTACGGGAGAGATACAAACCGGCTGGGAAATGATCCCCGGTGAATTACGGGAGAGATACCAACCGGCTGGGAAATGATCCCCGGTGAATTACGGGAGAGATACCAACCGGCTGGGAAATGATCCCCGGTGAATTACAGGAGAGATACCAACCGGCTGGGAAATGATCCCCGGTGAATTACAGGAGAGATACAAACCGGCTGGGAAATGATCCTCGGTTAATTACGGGAGAGATACAAACCGGCTGGGAAATGATCCCCGGTGAATTACGGGAGAGATACCAACCGGCTGGGAAATGATCCCCGGTGAATTACAGGAGAGATACCAACCGGCTGGGAAATGATCCCCGGTGAATTACAGGAGAGATACCAACCGGCTGGGAAATGATCCCCGGTGAATTACGGGAGAGATACCAACCGGCTGGGAAATGATCCCCAGTGAATTACGGGAGAGATACCAACCGGCTGGGAAATGATCCCCAGTGAATTACGGGAGATATACCAACCGGCTGGGAAATGATCCCCGGTGAATTACGGGAGAGATACCAACTGGCTGGGAAATGATTCCCGGTGAATTACGGGAGAGATACCAACCAGCTGGGACATGATCCCTGGTGAATTACGGGAGAGATACGAACCGGCTGGGAAACGATCCCCGGTGAATTACGGGAGAGATACCAACCGGCTGGGAAATGATCCCCGGTGAATTACGGGAGAGATACCAACCAGCTGGGACATGATCCCCGGTGAATTACGGGAGAGATACCAACCGGCTGGGAAATGATCCTCGGTGAATTACGGGAGAGATACCAACCAGCTGGGACATGATCCCCGGTGAATTACGGGAGAGATACGAACCGGCTGGGAAACGATCCCCGGTGAATTACGGGAGAGATACCAACCGGCTGGGAAATGATCCCCGGTGAATTACGGGAGAGATACCAACCAGCTGGGACATGATCCCTGGTGAATTACGGGAGAGATACGAACCGGCTGGGAAACGATCCCCGGTGAATTACGGGAGAGATACCAACCGGCTGGGAAATGATCCCCGGTGAATTATGGGAGAGATACCAACCAGCTGGGACATGATCCCCGGTGAATTACGGGAGAGATACCAACCGGCTGGGAAATGATCCCCGGTGAATTACGGGAGAGATACCAACCAGCTGGGACATGATCCCCGGTGAATTACGGGAGAGATACGAATCGGCTGGGAAACGATCCCCGGTGAATTACGGGAGAGATACCAACCGGCTGGGAAATGATCCCCGGTGAATTACGGGAGAGATACCAACCGGCTGGGAAATGATCCCCAGTGAATTACGGGAGAGATATACCTGGTACAAGGTCAGAACAAGATAGATTATGAGATTGTGGTGGTGAAAATTCTGCATTTGCCACTCCTCTTAGATGTCTGCTAAAAGCCCTTTGTAGCACTTGACTTCCTGTCAAGTCTGTTAACACTTCACGTCTGTAGAGCAATGTTCTTATAGGAACGGCAATTAGATTAGTTATCAACCGCAGCCTAGAGCTTCTGCTTCAAGGCTAGGCGTCGCCTGTTCAGTTAAAACCACAGACTTGACATAACATAAGATATAATCACCTCTCTGCATGACAAGCTGTCTGTCTCTCCATCGTGAGGGTCGGCTCTCCGTGATCATCACGACAATAAAGGTTCTCGCTGCGAACTGAGCACAGGGAGTCTCTGTGTCTTTATTTCAAGTAAAGTGTTCACTCTGCTACAACAGAGATCAAGGGTCCATTTTACCCTACAAGGGAACCAGTCTACAGCCTACACAAAGTACACAGCTTTTGTATGTATTGATCAATCTGCAGCCTGGTAGAACATACTTTCGGGCATTTTTATCTTCTGCAGAGTGGGAGGGGAGAGAAGAGATATTCCTCAGTGGGTGGGGTCTTTGGTTACACTGGCTGCATTACTGAGACAGGGACGAGTGTGGACAGAGAGGCTGGCTTCTGTAACGTACTGAGTTGTAAGCAGATGAGGTTTACCTGGGAGCTGCCTGAATTAGAGGGTATGAGCTGTGTTGACCTGTGTTGTATGCTCTAGAGAGTCAGAGGCTGAGGGGAGTCCTGATAGAGGCATAGGTGGGATATTTTCCCCATGGCAAAGATGTCAAAGACTAGTGTAAAATCCTCTACTTGCCCCTCACATTGCCTCTAAACTCCCCCCTCTAACTGTAACATGCTTTTAAGCCTGGGGGGCAGTTTAAAGGCAATATAAAGGGCAAGCACACGATTTTATGGAGAGGGTGCAGAGGAGATGGAGAGCTATGGAAAGGGTGCAGAGGAGATTTACTAGGATGTTGCCTGGTTTGGAGAACAAGTCATATGAAGCAAGGATAACAGAGCTGGGACTTTTCTCTTTGGAGCGTAGAAGAATGAGAGGAGACTTGATAGAGGTCTACAAGATTGTCAGAGGCATGGATAGAGTGAATAGTCAGTACCTGTTTCCCAAGGCACCAATAGCAAACACCAGAGGGCATATGTACAAAATTAAGGGAGGGAAGTTTAGGGGAGACATCAGGGGTAAGTTTTTTACACAGAGGGTTGTGAGTGCCTGGAATGACTTGGCAGGGATGGTGGTGGAGGCTAAAACATTAGGGGTATTTAAGAGCCTCTTGGACAGGCACATGGATGAAAGAAAAATAGAGGGTTATGGGGTAGTGTGGGTTTAGTACTTTTTTAAAGGATTATATGGGTTGGCACAACATAGAGGGCTGAAGGGCCTGTACTGTGCCGTAGTGTTCTATGGTTCTATGGTTCAATGGTTTACACAGATTTGTAGGTGCCTGGGATGGGTTACCGGGGGCAGGCAGTCTGATGGAGTTCAAGGGGCTTTTAATTGGAGGGACTGGAGGGATTATGGATCATTCACCTTTAGTACAAGATCAACGCAATGCTGTGAGCCAAACGACCAGTCCAGTGCCGTCCTGTTCTATGTTCTGTGTCAGGGGTGTCAAACTCAAATACACAGTGGGCCAAAATTTAAAAATCGGTACAAGTCGAGGGCCGGACTGGCTCAGCGTTTATTGCTAAACTTATTGAAATGAATTTATTACACATATTAACCTGGAACTAACAAAGCTTAGGTTATTGCCTACAAAAACAACATTGAACATTAAATAAATAAAAAATCAGTTGCATTTATTTCTTATGGCTTTATCTGCAGCTTTTCCGGAGTAATTTCTAATGAAAACATTTTTCCACAGGCCACTACTGTGGAAATCACTACTGTGATTCACACTAGTCTAAGCCAGATACTTGGCATCTCATCTTGGATGCAAGTTCATCAATGTTTGGAGTCAGGCTCTGAGCTGAGGAAATCCTCAGAATTGAGTGAAGGTGTTCATCAGAAAGACGACTCCTGTGTGATGTTTTGTTTATCTTCATCAAAGAGAACAGTTGTTCACACAGATATGTGCTGCCAAACATAGAGAGCATTTGAGCAGCTTGGGTACGCAGCTGGGGCATTGTGTCGGGAATGAAACGTAGAAACTGTGCAGCGCCCACCGAGTCATACTTTGCCTTGAGTGTGTCACTACATTGGAGTTCAGTCAGCTCCATTTGTATGTTGGTTGGTGCGCTTTCCACGTCAGCTGCAAATGGATTACTGAGCAGTTCAAACCTGCTTTTTTGGGCTTCAAAGTCGGCAAATCGCCGTGTGAAGTCAGCACCAAGTATGCTAAGTTTTTCAGCAAACTTTGCACGTGGGAACACTGTGGTAGAAACCTGCTCTTTCATAGTTTGGCAACACAGAAAATGGCTCAAGTTTTCTTGCTGCATCTGCGTCTCCCACAGGCACAGCTTGGTTTTAAAAGCCCTCACTGCAGCGTGCATGTCTGTGATCACACGACCCCGCCCCTGAAGCTGCAGGTTGAGCGCATGGAGATGGCTCGTGATGTCACACAGAAACGCCATTTCACAAAGCAACTTTTTATCCCGGAGCTCTGTTGTGTCTTTCCCTTTGCTTTCCATGAACTGACAGATCTCCTCACGCAACTCGAAACATCTTTTCAGCACTTTTCCTTGGCTTAACCATCGCACCTCTGTGTGATAGGGCAAATCATTATATTCTGAGCCCAACTCCTCCAGAAACGACTTGAACTCGCGGTGATTCAAACCTTTGGCTCTTATGAAGTTAACTGCTCGTGTTATGGTGCTCATTATATGTTCCATTTTCAAGGCTTTGCCACACAACGATTCCTGGTGTATGATGCAGTGATAAGTTGTCAGCTCACCTGCGCCATTTTCCTCCCGCATCTTCATAGGCGCATCGATTACTGGGGCCAGCTTTAATAGTAATTAGATATTATCTCGCGGGCCAAAGATAATTCCACCGCGGGCCGGATTTGGCCCGCGGGCCTTGAGTTTGACACATATGTTCTGTGTGATGGATGGTGCTCCAGGACTTGTTCAAGGCGTTACCACGGAAACAGGAGTAGGCCGTTCGGCCCCTCCAGGCTCTCCCACCACGGCTAATCTTCCCCTGGACTCGCCTCATTCTCTGTGCCAGTTGCCCCAAGCCCTCAGTTCAGAGTATTATCAGAATTCATGCATGTCTCCACATACAACCCTGAGATTCCTCTTCCTGCAGGCAGACTTAGCAAATCTATAGAACAGTAACTGCAAACAGGATCAATGAACAACAGACTGTGGAAATGTAAATATAAACAAATAGCAATAAATAACGAGTGTGAAATAGCCTGACATGAAAGCATAACAAGGTAAAGAGTCCTTGAAGTGAGACCATCGGTGTGGGAACACCGGAAGTAGAATGGGTGTAATTTTCTGCTTTGTTTAAGAGCCTGGTGGTTGAGGGGTAGTAACTGTTCTTGGACCTGGTGGTGCGAGTCCTGAGGCTCTTGTACCTTCTTCCTGATGGCAGCAGTGAGAAGAGAGCACGGCCTGGGTGGTGAGGATCTCTGATGATGGATACTGCTTTTCTACGGCAGTGCTTCATGTAGATGTGCTCAATGGTTGGGAGGGCTTTACCTGGGATGTACTGGGCCGAATCCACGAGCTTGGTTCTATCAAATGCTAATCTCCCTCCGCATGATAGCGTAGTGTTTAGCACAACAATGGACAGTTGCAGCAATGAGGCTTCAGTTCCCTCCGCTGTCTGTATCTTGTCCCTGTGAGCGCATGGGTTTCCTGCCACAGTCCAAAGAAGGGTTAATTGTCATTGTGAATTGTCCTGTCGTTAGGCTCGTGTTAAAATGGGGGTTGCTGGGCAGTGTGGCTGGAGCAGCTAAAAGAGCCTATTTTGCACTGAGTCTCAACAGATTAAATAAATACAATTCTTGCATGATCCTGCCTCCTCTGCCTCAGGGTAGGGAATCCTACAGGGGAGTAAGCGTTCTCTATCCCAGGATGGCTTTGTGTTGTGTGGGTGAAAAACCCACACCAAAGCTTTGTGAGGTGCGGAGAGTGAACACTTGGTTTCCTTGGCCAAGTCCTTAGATTGTCTGTAGATCAACGGGCAAGGTATCCATAGTCATTTTTAACCTCTCCCCAAGCTGAGCTTCCCTCTGCCTTAAGAGGACCACTATCTCCCAGTCCTGAATAAAAACAAGATGGCATACCTTGCTCACTGCTACCTAGTGGCTTTGATGCCCACCAGAATGAAATGCTTTGAGAGTTGTGATTCACTCCATTCTCCCAAACAACCTTAGTCCATCAAGTCTGATCCACATGGCTGACTGATTTTCCTTCTCAAACCCATTCTTCCTCTCCTCCTCATTAACTCTGACACCCTTTCTAATGGACTCTGATTTAAACAGACCCGATGACTTGGCCTCCACAGCCACCTCTGACAATTCTTGCCAACAGCAAAGTCCCTCACAGGAGGTTACAGCTTCATACTCAGCTCTGACCTTCCCTTCTTACTTCCTGCAGCATGAAACGTGTAAAGATTGGAATCGCAGTAGTGCTGCTGATTCTCGTACTGTCACTAGGCCTGCACTTCGGGCTGAGGCCAAAGAAGCACTCATATCGGAGAGCAGCTGTCGCCACAGATGCAGCAAAATGCTCGGAGATTGGCAGGTGAGTCTCCACCAGGGCCTGTTGTGATTCTAACATCTGACGTTTCTAGATTATATCATGGGAGCAGAGCCATACAACCCAGTCACACGTCACTGATTATATAATGGGAGTAGGGAACACAATCCAGCCTAACGTCACTGATTATATAATGGGAGTAGGGAACACAATCCAGCCTAACGTCACTGATTATATAATGGGAGTAGGGAACACAATCCAACCTAACGTCACTGATTATATAATGGGAGTAGGGAACACAATCTTGCCACACGTCACTGATTATATAATGGCAGTAGGGAACACAATCCGGCCACACGTCACTGATTATATAATGGGAGTAGGGAACACAATCCAGCCTAACGTCACTGATTATATAATGGGAGTAGGGAACACAATCCAGCCTAACGTCACTGATTATATAATGGGAGTAGGGAACACAATCCAGCCTAACGTCACTGATTATATAATGGGAGTAGGGAACACAAACCGGCCACACATCACTGATTATATAATGGGAGTAGGGAACACAATCCAGCCTAATGTCACTGATTATATAATGGGAGTAGGGAACACAATCCGGACTAACGTCACAGATTATATAATGGGAGTAGGGAACACAATCCAGCCTAACGTCGCTGATTATATAATGGGAGTAGGGAACACAATCTTGCCACACGTCACGGATTATATAATGGGAGTAGGGAACACAATCCGGCCACACGTCACTGATTATATAATGGGAGTATGGAACACAATCCAGCCTAACGTCACTGATTATATAATGAGAGTAGGGAACACAATCCAGCCTAACGTCACTGATTATATAATGGGAGTAGGGAACACAATCCAGCCTAACGTCACTGATTATATAATGGGAGTAGGGAACACAATCCGGTCACACGTCACAGATTATATAATGGGAGTAGGGAACACAATCCGGTCACACGTCACTGTTTATATAATGGGAGTAGGGAACACAATCCAGCCTAACGTCACTGATTATATAATGGGAGTAGGGAACACAATCCAGCCTAATGTCACTGATTATATAATGGGAGTAGGGAACACAATCCGGTCACACGTCACTGATTATATAATGGGAGTAGGGAACACAATCCAGCCACATGTCACGGATTATATAATGGGAGTAGGGAACACAATCCAGCCTAATGTCACTGATTATATAATGGGAGTAGGGAACACAATCCGGACTAACGTCACAGATTATATAATGGGAGTAGGGAACACAATCCAGCCTAACGTCGCTGATTATATAATGGGAGTAGGGAACACAATCCGGCCTAACATCGCTGATTATATAATGGGAGTAGGGAACACAATCTTGCCACACGTCGCTGATTATATAATGGGAGTAGGGAACACAATCTTGCCACACGTCACGGATTATATAATGGGAGTAGGGAACACAATCCAGCCTAACGTCACTGATTATATAATGGGAGTAGGGAACACAATCTTGCCACACGTCACTGATTATATAATGGGAGTAGGGAACACAATCCGGCCACACGTCACGGATTATATAATGGGAGTAGGGAACACAATCCGGCCACACGTCACGGATTATATAATGGGAGTATGGAACACAATCCAGCCTAACGTAACTGATTATATAATGGGAGTAGGGAACACAATCCAGTCTAACGTCACTGATTATATAATGGGAGTAGGGAACACAATCCAGCCTAACGTCACTGATTATATAATGGGAGTAGGGAACACAATCCGGCCACACGTCACGGATTATATAATGGGAGTATGGAACACAATCCAGCCTAACGTCACTGATTATATAATGGGAGTAGGGAACACAATCCAGTCTAACGTCACTGATTATATAATGGGAGTAGGGAACACAATCCAGCCTAACGTCACTGATTATATAATGGGAGTAGGGAACACAATCCGGTCACACGTCACTGATTATATAATGGGAGTAGGGAACACAATCCAGCCTAACGTCACTGATTATATAATGGGAGTAGGGAACACAATCCGGTCACACGTCACTGATTATATAATGGGAGTAGGGAACACAATCCGGTCACACGTCACTGATTATATAATGGGAGTAGGGAACACAATCCAGCCTAATGTCACAGATTATATAATGGGAGTAGGGAACACAATCCGGTCACACGTCACTGATTATATAATGGGAGTAGGGAACACAATCCAGCCTAACGTCACTGATTATATAATGGGAGTAGGGAACACAATCTTGCCACACGTCACTGATTATATAATGGGAGTAGGGAACACAATCCAGCCTAACGTCACTGATTATATAAGGGGAGTAGGGAACACAATCTTGCCACACGTCACTGATTATATAATGGGAGTAGGGAACACAATCCAGCCTAACGTCACTGATTATATAATGGGAGTAGGGAACACAATCTTGCCACACGTCACTGATTATATAATGGGAGTAGGGAACACAATCCAGCCTAACGTCACTGATTATATAATGGGAGTAGGGAACACAATCTTGCCACACGTCACTGATTATATAATGGGAGTAGGGAACACAATCCGGTCACACGTCACTGATTATATAATGGGAGTAGGGAACACAATCCAGCCT
Source organism: Hemitrygon akajei (assembly GCF_048418815.1). Classification (NCBI taxonomy): domain Eukaryota; kingdom Metazoa; phylum Chordata; class Chondrichthyes; order Myliobatiformes; family Dasyatidae; genus Hemitrygon; species Hemitrygon akajei. Next base: position 375,508 of record NC_133132.1, on the reverse strand, counting down.
AACGTCACTGATTATATAATGGGAGTAGGGAACACAATCCAGCCTAACGTCACTGTTTATATAATGGGAGTAGGGAACACAATCTTGCCACACGTCACTGATTATATCATGGGAGTAGGGAACACAATCCAGCCTAACGTCACTGATTATATAATGGGAGTAGGGAACACAATCCAGCCTAACGTCACTGATTATATAATGGGAGTAGGGAACACAATCCAGCCTAACGTCACTGATTATATAATGGGAGTAGGGAACACAATCTTGCCACACGTCACTGATTATATAATGGGAGTAGGGAACACAATCCAGCCTAACGTCACTGATTATATAATGGGAGTAGGGAACACAATCCGGTCACACGTCACTGATTATATAATGGGAGTAGGGAACACAATCCGGTCACACGTCACTGATTATATAATGGGAGTAGGGAACACAATCCAGCCTAACGTCACAGATTATATAATGGGAGTAGGGAACACAATCCGGTCACACGTCACTGATTATATAATGGGAGTAGGGAACACAATCCAGCCTAACTTCACTGATTATATAATGGGAGTAGGGAACACAATCTTGCCACACGTCACTGATTATATAATGGGAGTAGGGAACACAATCCAGCCTAACGTCACTGATTATATAATGGGAGTAGGGAACACAATCCAGCCTAACGTCACTGATTATATAAGGGGAGTAGGGAACACAATCTTGCCACACGTCACTGATTATGTAATGGGAGTAGGGAACACAATCCAGCCTAACGTCACTGATTATATAAGGGGAGTAGGGAACACAATCTTGCCACACGTCACTGATTATATAATGGGAGTAGGGAACACAATCCAGCCTAACGTCACTGATTATATAATGGGAGTAGGGAACACAATCTTGCCACACGTCACTGATTATATAATGGGAGTAGGGAACACAATCCAGCCTAACGTCACTGATTATATAATGGGAGTAGGGAACACAATCCAGCCTAATGTCACTGATTATATAATGGGAGTAGGGAACACAATCCAGCCTAACGTCACTGATTATATAATGGGAGTAGGGAACACAATCCAGACTAACGTCACTGATTATATAATGGGAGTAGGGAACACAATCTTGCCACACGTCACTGATTATATAATGGGAGTAGGGAACACAATCCAGCCTAACGTCACTGATTATATAAGGGGAGTAGGGAACACAATCTTGCCACACGTCACTGATTATATAATGGGAGTAGGGAACACAATCCAGCCTAACGTCACTGATTATATAATGGGAGTAGGGAACACAATCTTGCCACACGTCACTGATTATATAATGGGAGTAGGGAACACAATCCGGCCACACGTCACTGATTATATAATGGGAGTAGGGAACACAATCCAGCCTAACGTCACTGATTATATAATGGGAGTAGGGAACACAATCCAGCCTAACATCACTGATTATATAATGGGAGTAGGGAACACAATCCGGCCACACGTCACTGATTATATAATGGGAGTAGGGAACACAATCCAGCCTAACGTCACTGATTATATAATGGGAGTAGGGAACACAATCCAGCCTAACGTCACTGATTATATAATGGGAGTAGGGAACACAATCCAGCCTAACGTCACTGATTATATAATGGGAGTAGGGAACACAATCCAGACTAACGTCACTGATTATATAATGGGAGTAGGGAACACAATCTTGCCACACGTCACTGATTATATAATGGGAGTAGGGAACACAATCCAGCCTAACGTCACTGATTATATAATGGGAGTAGGGAACACAATCCGGCCTAACGTCGCTGATTATATAATGGGAGTAGGGAACACAATCTTGCCACACGTCGCTGATTATATAATGGGAGTAGGGAACACAATCTTGCCACACGTCACGGATTATATAATGGGAGTAGGGAACACAATCCAGCCTAACGTCACTGATTATATAATGGGAGTAGGGAACACAATCTTGCCACACGTCACTGATTATATAATGGGAGTAGGGAACACAATCCGGCCACACGTCACGGATTATATAATGGGAGTAGGGAACACAATCCGGCCACACGTCACGGATTATATAATGGGAGTATGGAACACAATCCAGCCTAACGTAACTGATTATATAATGGGAGTAGGGAACACAATCCAGTCTAACGTCACTGATTATATAATGGGAGTAGGGAACACAATCCAGCCTAACGTCACTGATTATATAATGGGAGTAGGGAACACAATCCGGCCACACGTCACGGATTATATAATGGGAGTATGGAACACAATCCAGCCTAACGTCACTGATTATATAATGGGAGTAGGGAACACAATCCAGTCTAACGTCACTGAATATATAATGGGAGTAGGGAACACAATCCAGCCTAACGTCACTGATTATATAATGGGAGTAGGGAACACAATCCGGTCACACGTCACTGATTATATAATGGGAGTAGTGAACACAATCCAGCCTAACGTCACTGATTATATAATGGGAGTAGGGAACACAATCCGGTCACACGTCACTGATTATATAATGGGAGTAGGGAACACAATCCGGTCACACGTCACTGATTATATAATGGGAGTAGGGAACACAATCCAGCCTAACGTCACAGATTATATAATGGGAGTAGGGAACACAATCCGGTCACACGTCACTGATTATATAATGGGAGTAGGGAACACAATCCAGCCTAACGTCACTGATTATATAATGGGAGTAGGGAACACAATCTTGCCACACGTCACTGATTATATTATGGGAGTAGGGAACACAATCCAGCCTAACGTCACTGATTATATAAGGGGAGTAGGGAACACAATCTTGCCACACGTCACTGATTATATAATGGGAGTAGGGAACACAATCCAGCCTAACGTCACTGATTATATAATGGGAGTAGGGAACACAATCTTGCCACACGTCACTGATTATATAATGGGAGTAGGGAACACAATCCAGCCTAACGTCACTGATTATATAATGGGAGTAGGGAACACAATCTTGCCACACGTCACTGATTATATAATGGGAGTAGGGAACACAATCCGGTCACACGTCACTGATTATATAATGGGAGTAGGGAACACAATCCAGCCTAACGTCACTGATTATATAATGGGAGTAGGGAACACAATCCAGCCTAACGTCACTGTTTATATAATGGGAGTAGGGAACACAATCTTGCCACACGTCACTGATTATATAATGGGAGTAGGGAACACAATCCAGCCTAACGTCACTGATTATATAATGGGAGTAGGGAACACAATCCAGCCTAACGTCACTGATTATATAATGGGAGTAGGGAACACAATCCAGCCTAACGTCACTGATTATATAATGGGAGTAGGGAACACAATCTTGCCACACGTCACTGATTATATAATGGGAGTAGGGAACACAATCCAGCCTAACGTCACTGATTATATAATGGGAGTAGGGAACACAATCCGGTCACACGTCACTGATTATATAATGGGAGTAGGGAACACAATCCGGTCACACGTCACTGATTATATAATGGGAGTAGGGAACACAATCCAGCCTAACGTCACAGATTATATAATGGGAGTAGGGAACACAATCCGGTCACACGTCACTGATTATATAATGGGAGTAGGGAACACAATCCAGCCTAACTTCACTGATTATATAATGGGAGTAGGGAACACAATCTTGCCACACGTCACTGATTATATAATGGGAGTAGGGAACACAATCCAGCCTAACGTCACTGATTATATAATGGGAGTAGGGAACACAATCCAGCCTAACGTCACTGATTATATAAGGGGAGTAGGGAACACAATCTTGCCACACGTCACTGATTATGTAATGGGAGTAGGGAACACAATCCAGCCTAACGTCACTGATTATATAAGGGGAGTAGGGAACACAATCTTGCCACACGTCACTGATTATATAATGGGAGTAGGGAACACAATCCAGCCTAACGTCACTGATTATATAATGGGAGTAGGGAACACAATCTTGCCACACGTCACTGATTATATAATGGGAGTAGGGAACACAATCCAGCCTAACGTCACTGATTATATAATGGGAGTAGGGAACACAATCCGGCCACACGTCACTGATTATATAATGGGAGTAGGGAACACAATCCGGCCACACGTCACTGATTATATAATGGGAGTAGGGAACACAATCCGGCCACACGTCACTGATTATATAATGGGAGTAGGGAACACAATCCAGCCTAACGTCACTGATTATATAATGGGAGTAGGGAACACAATCCAGCCTAACGTCACTGATTATATAATGGGAGTAGGGAACACAATCCAGCCACACGTCACTGATTATAGAATGGGAGTAGGGAACACAATCCAGCCTAACGTCACAGATTATATAATGGGAGTAGGGAACACAATCCGGCCACACGTCACTGATTATATATTGGGAGTAGGGAACACAATCCAGCCTAACGTCACTGATTATATAATGGGAGTAGGGAACACAATCCGGCCACACATCACTGATTATATAATGGGAGTAGGGAACACAATCCAGCCTAACGTCACTGATTATATAATGGGAGTAGGGAACACAATCCAGCCTAACGTCACTGATTATATAATGGGAGTAGGGAACACAATCCAGCCTAACGTCACTGATTATATAATGGGAGTAGGGAACACAATCCAGCCTAACGTCACAGATTATATAATGGGAGTAGGGAACACAATCCGGCCACACGTCACTGATTATATAATGGGAGTAGGGAACACAATCCAGCCTAACGTCACTGATTATATAATGGGAGTAGGGAACACAATCCAGCCTAACGTCACTGATTATATAATGGGAGTAGGGAACACAATCCAGCCTAACGTCACTGATTATATAATGGGAGTAGGGAACACAATCCAGCCTAACGTCACAGATTATATAATGGGAGTAGGGAACACAATCCGGCCACACGTCACTGATTATATAATGGGAGTAGGGAACACAATCCAGCCTAACGTCACTGATTATATAATGGGAGTAGGGAACACAATCCAGCCTAACGTCACTGATTATATAATGGGAGTAGGGAACACAATCCAGCCTAACGTCACTGATTATATAAGGGGAGTAGGGAACACAATCTTGCCACACGTCACTGATTATATAATGGCAGTAGGGAACACAATCCGGCCACACGTCACTGATTATATAATGGCAGTAGGGAACACAATCCGGCCACACGTCACTGATTATATAATGGCAGTAGGGAACACAATCCGGTCACACGTCACTGATTATATAATGGGAGTAGGGAACACAATCCGGCCTAACGTCACTGATTATATAATGGGAGTAGGGAACACAATCCAGCCTAACGTCACTGATTATATAATGGGAGTAGGGAACACAATCCAGCCTAACGTCACTGATTATATAATGGGAGTAGGGAACACAATCCGGTCACACGTCACTGATTATATAATGGGAGCAGGGCTGTACGACTCGGTCACACATCACGGATTAGGTTTATTGCAGATTTAGCAATCTAATATACTACAACAAAACAGACAATAACAGTAAATTTAAACATTTCCATCTGCATCTGGCTGACATTTTTCCCTGCGCAATGGTCCTCGATCACCTCCACGGTATCTCTGGTCACAGCAAATTCTTTCTCCATGGTTACCGGCCACAGACATAATCCCTTAACATTGCCAGGCAACCTGCCTGTGTGCACCCCTCCACTGCTGCATCCAGGACCCATCTCTGTAGCACCGGAAGCAAATTTACTGAGACACCCTTCTCTCCTTATTTTGAAATGTAACCAGAGAGTGAGAAGCTTGCCTGTGGCTATGCGAATCAGCGTGTAGCCTCACACATTGACGGCCACCATGTTGGATTATCATCTCACCTCACCCTCTATAAACATGTTGGATTAATGCCGGCTTCTGCAAATCCAGTCACCTTATTTTAAAACAAACTATTAATATCTCCGTTCTGGGCTCCTCTTTCCCCTCTTTATTCCCTCTGCACTCTCAGACAGGATGCAGGGCTTCGACCCGAAGCTCAACCGTCCCCCAGATGCTGCGTGACCTGTGGAGTTTTTCCAGTAGACGTCTGCGGCTCTGGGTCCCAATGTCCGCATTCTCCTGCATCACCTGTCCCTGACACAGCACCAGCCCGGTGGGCAATTTGTCGCAGACTAACCCTCTCTCTCTTTCTTTCACAGGGACATTCTCCAGCAGGGGGGGTCAGCTGTCGATGCGGCCATTGCCAGCATGCTCTGTGACGGGCTGCACAACGCACACAGCATGGGGATTGGAGGAGGCTTCTATATGACCATTTACGACGCACAGACAAGTGGGTGCTCTATCAACTGGCCTTCTCCCTTCACCCACAACTTTCTGCATTCAACACCTACTGGGAGGGGTATCTGAGGGTCCCCAGCCACTTCCTGCAGACACTCTCTCCCAAACCCTCAGGCTGTTCCGCTCCTTGTTGCTGGGCTGAGGGAGAAAGCAGGATCATCCCAGATTTGAAACAGGCAACAGCGTCTGGAGGAGGCATTTACATTCATGGTGTAGAGGAACTGTTGTCTTTGGGGGGTCAGGAGGTGTAGATGGAGAGGAACTGTTGTCATTGGGGGTTCAGGAGGTGTAGAAGGAGAGGAACTGTTGTCATTGGGTGGGTCAGGAGGTGTAGATGGAGAGCAACTGTTGTCATTGGGTGGGTCAGGAGGTGTAGATGGAGAGGAACTGTTGTCATTGGGGGGTCAGGAGGTGTAGATGGAGAGGAACTGTTGTCATTGGGGGGTCAGGAGGTGTAGATGGAGAGGAACTGTTGTCATTGGGGGGTCAGGAGGTGTAGATGGAGAGGAACTGTTGTCATTGGGGTGTCAGGAGGTGTAGATGGAGAGGAACTGTTGTCATTGGGGGGCAAGGAGGTGTAGATGGAGAGGAACTGTTTTCATTGGGGGGTCAGAAGGTGTAGATGGAGAGGAACTGTTGTCATTGGGGGGCAAGGAGGTGTAGATGGAGAGGAACTGTTTTCATTGGGGGGTCAGAAGGTGTAGATGGAGAGGAACTGTTGTCATTGGGGGGTCAGAAGGTGTAGATGGAGAGGAACTGTTGTCATTGGGGGGTCAGAAGGTGTAGATGGAGAGGAAATGTTGTCATTGGGTGGTTGTCAGGAGGTGTAGATGGAGAGGAACTGTTGTCATTGGGGGGTCAGGAGGTGTAGATGGAGAGGAACTGTTGTCATTGGGGTGTCAGGAGGTGTAGATGGAGAGGAACTGTTGTCATTGGGGGGCAAGGAGGTGTAGATGGAGAGGAACTGTTTTCATTGGGTGGTTGTCAGGAAGTGTAGATGGAGAGGAACTGTTGTCATTGGGGGGTCAGAAGGTGTAGATGGAGAGGAACTGTTGTCATTGGGGGGTCAGGAGGTGTAGATGGAGAGGAACTGTTGTCATTGGGGGGTCAGAAGGTGTAGATGGAGAGGAAATGTTGTCATTGGGTGGTTGTCAGGAGGTGTAGATGGAGAAAAACAGTTGTCATTGGGGGGTCAGAAGGTGTAGATGGAGAGGAACTGTTGTCATTGGGGGGTCAGGAGGTGTAGATGGAGAGGAACTGTTGTCATTGGGGGGTCAGGAGGTGTAGATGGAGAGGAACTGTTGTCATTGGGGGGTCAGAAGGTGTAGATGGAGAGGAACTGTTGTCATTGGGGGGGCAAGGAGGTGTAGATGGAGAGGAACTGTTGTCATTGGGGGGTCAGAAGGTGTAGATGGAGAGGAACTGTTGTCATTGGGGGGGCAAGGAGGTGTAGATGGAGAGGAACTGTTGTCATTGGGGGGTCAGAAGGTGTAGATGGAGAGGAAATGTTGTCATTGGGTGGTTGTCAGGAGGTGTAGATGGAGAGGAACTGTTGTCATTGGGGGGTCAGGAGGTGTAGATGGAGAGGAACTGTTGTCATTGGGGGGTCAGGAGGTGTAGATGGAGAGGAACTGTTGTCATTGGGGTGTCAGGAGGTGTAGATGGAGAGGAACTGTTGTCATTGGGGGGCAAGGAGGTGTAGATGGAGAGGAACTGTTTTCATTGGGTGGTTGTCAGGAAGTGTAGATGGAGAGGAACTGTTGTCATTGGGGGGTCAGAAGGTGTAGATGGAGAGGAACTGTTGTCATTGGGGGGTCAGGAGGTGTAGATGGAGAGGAACTGTTGTCATTGGGGGGTCAGAAGGTGTAGATGGAGAGGAAATGTTGTCATTGGGTGGTTGTCAGGAGGTGTAGATGGAGAGGAACTGTTGTCATTGGGGGGTCAGAAGGTGTAGATGGAGAGGAACTGTTGTCATTGGGGGGTCAGGAGGTGTAGATGGAGAGGAACTGTTGTCATTGGGGGGTCAGGAGGTGTAGATGGAGAGGAACTGTTGTCATTGGGGGGTCAGAAGGTGTAGATGGAGAGGAACTGTTGTCATTGGGGGGGCAAGGAGGTGTAGATGGAGATGATCTGTTGTCATTGGGGGTGTCAGTAGGTGTAGATGGAGAGGAACTGTTGTCATGGCGGGTCAGGTGGTGTAAATGGAGAGGAACTGTTGTCATTGGGGGGTCAGAAGGTGTAGATGGAGAGGAACTGTTGTCATTGGGGGGGCAAGGAGGTGTAGATGGAGAGGAACTGTTGTCATTGGGGGGTCAGAAGGTGTAGATGGAGAGGAAATGTTGTCATTGGGTGGTTGTCAGGAGGTGTAGATGGAGAGGAACTGTTGTCAGTGGGGGGTCAGGAGGTGTAGATGGAGAGGAACTGTTGTCATTGGGGGGTCAGGAGGTGTAGATGGAGAGGAACTGTTGTCATTGGGGGGTCAGGAGGTGTAGATGGAGAGGAAATGTTGTCATTGAGTGGTTGTCAGGAGGTGTAGATGGAGAGGAACTGTTGTCATTGGGGGGTCAGAAGGTGTAGATGGAGAGGAACTGTTGTAATTGGGGGTCAGGAGGTGTAGATGGAGAGGAACTTGTCATTGGGGGGTCAGAAGGTGTAGATGGAGAGGAACTGTTGTCATTGGGTGGTTGTCAGGAGGTGTAGATGGAGAGGAACTGTTGTCATTGGGTGGTTGTCAGGAGGTGTAGATAGAGAGGAACTGTTGTCATGGGGGGGGTTAGGAGGTGTAGATGGAGAGGAACTGTTGTCATGGGGGGGTCAGGAGGTGTAGGTGTAGAGGAACTGTTGTCATTGGGGGAAGGGGTCAGGAGGTGTAGATGTTGAGGAACTGTTTCATTGGTGTGTCAGGAGGTGTAGATGGAGGGGAACTGTTGTCATTGGGGGGAAGGGGTCAGGAGGTGTAGATGTAGAGGAACTGTTGTCATTGGGGAGGTCAGGAGGTGTAGATGGAGGGGAACTGTTGTCATTGGGGGGAAGGGGTCAAGAGGTGTAGATGTAGAGGAACTGTTGTCATTGGGGAGGTCAGGAAGTGTAGATGGAGAGGAACTGTTGTCATTGGGGGTGTCAGGATGTGTAGATGGAGAGGAACTGTTGTCATTGGGGGTCAGGAGGTGTAGATGGAGGGGAACTGTTGTCATTGGGGGGTCAGGAGGTGTAGATGGAGAGGAACTGTTGTCATTGGGGTGGGTCAGGAGGTGTAGATGGAGAGGAACTGTTGTCATTGGGGTGGGTCAGGAGGTGTAGATGGAGAGGAACTGTTGTCATTGGGGGTTTCAGGAGGTGTAGATGGAGAGGAATTGTTGTCATTGGGGGTTTCAGGAGGTGTAGATAGAGAGAAACTGTTGTCATGGGGGGTTTCAGGAGGTGTAGATAGAGAGGAACTGTTGTCAGCAAGACTGAGCCCTGACCTCTATAAGACATAGGAGCAGATTTAGTGCTTTCGGCCCATCGAGTCTGCCTTAGGGTTTCAACATGGCTGATTTATTTCCCTCTCATCGCACCCTCCTGCTTTCTCCCAGTAGCATTTGATGCCCTGATTAATCGCAAACCTATCCAGCTCCGTTCTGAACACATGAAATGAGGAATTGGATCCAGAGCATGCACTCCTGCTTGTAAACTATCGTTAGATGGACCAGATGTTAAATCCCCAACAGGGCCCTTTAATAGAGAACAGTTTCTCTTATTCTTGGGAAAATGGGCTTTGGAAAACAAGTATAAAGAAGATTTGCGCCTTTCACTGGAGAGAAAGTACAGGGCACAACTTGAATTTACAGGCTTTCGCATGTTTGCATCTTTGAAGGAATTAATGAATGATGCTTTATAAAGGAGTTGCCAGTTTTTAACTCTTTTCAATCTTGTGCTTGTAAATTAAGCAGAGACACATGAGCAAGCTCAAGAATTTTATTTAATCTGATTAAAATATTCAAACCCTCCCTTGTGAGATTTAAAAGTTTGGATGTTAAGTTTCAACATATTAAGAAACTAAAAATCTTGTCCAATATTTTTGCGTTACAATATTGGTCAAATTGAAATCTGGAAGAATTCAATCCTTAAGACTTACTGTTCACTTTAGATGGATTTTAAATGGTGAGCAGTAGGCATTTGTATTTTATAAAGACAAAAAAGGAACCTGAAAAAGGAGCGTGATATTTTGGTGGGAATTGTGTAGATCCTGTTGTGAATAAAATGTAATTATTGTGGAAAACACAGACTTCTGTCGTATCCAAATGAGAGGCTTTTGCTACGTTTCTGTCTCTCATCAGGCATGCTACTTACAGTGTTGTAATGGAGGAAACCGGATAATGGGCTTGATTTCTGTTGGCAGCAATTTGGGGTTTTGTTAACTTTTGGGTGAGTTTGTGTAGAAGCAGCACTAAGCAGAGACTGTCACAGATGCTTAGTGCTAATGAGAAGGTGTTTGAGAAGGGTGTTGGTGAACTGAAAGGCTCGAAGGCCGGAATTGAACTGAGTGAAGCAGCAACATCAAGATTCAATAAAATCTGTCCAGCGCCTTACGCACTACGTTCTGAAGTGGATGCCAAACTGAAGAGCTTGCAGGCATCTGAAATTCTCTCCAAGGCTGAGTGGAGTGGCTGAGCCACGGCCATTGTCCCGGTGATCAAGAAAGGGAAGGCTGGATCCGTTTGCATATGTGGGGATCTCAAGGTGAGCATCAACCCCGTGCTGTGAACTGTGCAGTGTCCCCTGCCGTGAACAGAAGACAGTTTGGCATCTTCGGCAGGCGGGGAGAAGTTTTCAAAGATTGATTTGTCACAAGCCTATCTGCAAATGCAGACTGAGTGGTCAAGCAGGAAATCCCTCATGATCCACACTCACAAGGGACTGTTCCAGTATAATCATCCGGTCTTTGGTGTCGTATCAGCTACAGCAATTTGCAAAGTGCTCCAAGATATCCCGGGAGTACAATGTTACCTTGATGACATCAGCGTGACTGGCAAGAATGATGAAGAGCACCTCCAGATCCTTGGTAAAATGCTTACCAGGCTGAGCGTGTATGGTCTGTACACAGAGAGAGACAGATGTGAGTTTTCAAGAATTAAATCTGATATTGTGGACATGTCACTGACTAGCATGGTTGACATAAGACACAAGAGAAGATTGAAGCAGTGCCACAGGCAGCCAAACTGGAAAATGTATCAGGTCACACTTGGGCCTTGTAGTAATAACATCGGATGAACTGCTCACCCATTATGACCCATCACTGCCGTGCCATGCCTCCCCTTATGGCATTGGAGCTGTTTTGTCACAAATTATGAAAGATGGATCTGAATGCCGATTGTGTTTGCTTCAAGATCGCTGATGAGGACAGAGGAATCAAGAGGCCCTTAGTCTAGTCTGGGGAATAAAGAAGTTCCATCTCTACTTCTACAGATAAAAGTTTACAGTAGTGACAGATCCCCAGCCCCTTGTGTCCATATTCAATCCCAGGAAGGAAATTCCAGTGATGTCTGCTACCCGGTTACAACGTTGGGCACTTTTCCGAGGAACCCACTCCTATCCCATGGTGTTCAAGGCTACCAAACAACGCAGCAATGCTGATGGCTTGTCGCCTCTTCCACTACTGGCAAGAGAAGAGAAGTCTTCATACTGTGTGTGACCCAGCAACAGTGTTCCCCACCGCACTGGTGGACCAGCTGCCGGTAACAAATTCTGAAATGCAAAGGGAAACAAGAATGACTCGACATTGTCAAAAGTCGATGAAATCGTCATGAAAGGGTGGCCAGCTCATGGTTTCCAGAGTTCTCACTGAGACTGGACCAACTGTTGGTATGTCAAAGAAAGCTGACGTGTGGATCTCGTGTTGTGGTTCCCTCTAAACTGCACGCCAGGGTGACAGAAAGTCTGCGTGAAGGACACCTGGGTACAGTCAAATGAAGAGTCTTGTCCAGAACTACGTGTGGTGGCTGGGAATAGATAAACATTGAAAACTTGGCCAAAAGCTATTTGGGATGCTAAAAAGATCAAAACGCACCCTCACCGGCACTGTTACACCCATGGGAGTGGCTGTCATCACCATGGCAAAAATTACATATTGACTTTGCTGGGCCATTCATGGACTCCATGTTCCTGATTACTGTGGATGTTCATTCGATGTGGCCAGAGGTTATACCAATGAAGTCAACCACCTCAGCAAAGACTGTCTCCATTCTGGGGACTTCCTTCACTTGAAATGGCTTATCAGAACAAATAGTGATAGCAGAGCACAATACACATCAGACAAATTCTGACTGCTCATGAAAAAAAATGGCATCAGACATTTCAAGTCAGCTCAATGCTCTTCATGAGCAGGAATCTGGGATGTCGTGTAGACCTCCTGAAACCAGATCTACAGAGGGAAGTGCAGAATGAACGGTTCAGCCAGTCGCTAAATGATGTAGCAAGGGGCATTGAGGTTGGACAGGAAGTCCTTGTGCCTGATTACCGAGAAGACAGGTGGACATCTGGTAGGATAGCGACAAGAAGTGGACCACTGATGTACTCAGTGGATGTTCTAGATCAGACATGGAGCTGTCATGTGGACCAGATACTGGATACTCAACCACAGAACACACCCGAGTCGATTGTATCCAACAAACCAGACACATTACAGACACCGGACTTGCCTCTCAGTGATGATCATGTCACTAACAGATGTGATACAGGCAACTGAGAACGCTGTCTTAGGACGAGACACTTGCCAAACGTGATGCCACTCCACAGGGCAGGGGTGCTATGAGGATGAGAACGTTATCGCTGACGAGACACTTACCAAACGTGATGCCACTCCACAGGCCAGGGGTGTTATGAGGATGAGAACGTTATCGCTGATGAGACACTTACCAAACGTGATGCCACTCCACAGGCCAGGGGTGCTATGAGGATGAGAACGTTATCGCTGATGAGACACTTACCAAACGTGATGCCACTCCACAGGCCAGGGGTGCTATGAGGATGAGAACGTTATCACTGATGAGACACTTACCAAACGTGATGCCACTCCACAGGGCAGGGGTGCTATGAGGATGAGAACGTTATCGCTGACAAGACACTTGCCAAACGTGATGCCACTCCACAGGCCAGGGGTGCTATGAGGATGAGAACGTTATCGCTGACGAGACACTTGCCAAACGTGATGCCACTCCACAGGCCAGGGGTGCTATGAGGATGAGAACGTTATCGCTGACGAGACACTTGCCAAACGTGATGCCACTCCACAGGGCAGGGGTGCTATGAGGATGAGAACGTTATCGCTGACAAGACACTTGCCAAACGTGATGCCACTCCACAGGCCAGGGGTGCTATGAGGATGAGAACGTTATCGCTGACAAGACACTTGCCAAACGTGATGCCACTCCACAGGGCAGGGGTGCTATGAGGATGAGAACGTTATCGCTGACGAGACACCGACCAAACGTGATGCCACTCCACAGGCCAGGGTGCTATGAGGATGAGAACGTTATCGCTGACGAGACACTTGCCAAACATGATGCCACTCCACAGGCCAGCGGTGCTATGAGGATGAGAACGTTATCGCTGACGAGACACTTGCCAAACGTGATGCCACTCCACAGGCCAGGGGTGCTATGAGGATGAGAACGTTATCGCTGACGAGACACTTGCCAAACGTGATGCCACTCCACAGGCCAGGGGTGCTATGAGGATGAGAACGTTATCGCTGACGAGACACTTGCCAAACATGATGCCACTCCACAGGCCAGCGGTGCTATGAGGATGAGAACGTTATCGCTGACGAGACACTTGCCAAACGTGATGCCACTCCACAGGCCAGGGGTGCTATGAGGATGAGAACGTTATCGCTGACGAGACACTTGCCAAACGTGATGCCACTCCACAGGCCAGGGGTACTATGAGGATGAGAACGTTATCGCTGACAAGACACTTGCCAAACGTGATGCCACTCCACAGGCCAGGGGTGCTATGAGGATGAGAACGTTATCGCTGACGAGACACTTGCCAAACGTGATGCCACTCCACAGGCCAGGGGTGCTATGAGGATGAGAACGTTATCGCTGACAAGACACTTACCAAACGTGATGCCACTCCACAGGCCAGGGGTGCTATGAGGATGAGAACGTTATCGCTGACGAGACACTTACCAAACGTGATGCCACTCCACAGGGCAGGGGTGCTATGAGGATGAGAACGTTATCGCTGACGAGACACTTACCAAACGTGATGCCACTCCACAGGGCAGGGGTGCTATGAGGATGAGAACGTTATCGCTGACGAGACACTTGCCAAATGTGATGCCACTCCACAGGCCAGGGGTGCTATGAGGATGAGAACGTTATCGCTGACGAGACACTTGCCAAATGTGATGCCACTCCACAGGGCAGGGGTGCTATGAGGATGAGAACGTTATCGCTGACGAGACACCGACCAAACGTGATGCCACTCCACAGGGCAGGGGTGCTATGAGGATGAGAACGTTATCGCTGACGAGACACTTGCCAAACATGATGCCACTCCACAGGCCAGGGGTGCTATGAGGATGAGAACGTTATCGCTGACGAGACACTTGCCAAACGTGATGCCACTCCACAGGCCAGGGGTGCTATGAGGATGAGAACGTTATCGCTGACGAGACACTTGCCAAACGTGATGCCACTCCACAGGCCAGGGGTGCTATGAGGATGAGAACATTATCGCTGACGAGACACTTGCCAAACGTGATGCCACTCCACAGGCCAGGGGTGCTATGAGGATGAGAACGTTATCGCTGACGAGACACTTGCCAAACGTGATGCCACTCCACAGGCCAGGGGTGCTATGAGGATGAGAACGTTATCGCTGACGAGACACTTGCCAAACGTGATGCCACTCCACAGGCCAGGGGTGCTATGAGGATGAGAACGTTATCGCTGACGAGACACTTGCCAAACGTGATGCCACTCCACAGGCCAGGGGTGCTATGAGGATGAGAACGTTATCGCTGACGAGACACTTGCCAAACGTGATGCCACTCCACAGGCCAGGGGTGCTATGAGGATGAGAACGTTATCGCTGACGAGACACTTGCCAAACGTGATGCCACTCCACAGGGCAGGGGTGCTATGAGGATGAGAACGTTATCGCTGACGAGACACCGACCAAACGTGATGCCACTCCACAGGCCAGGGGTGCTATGAGGATGAGAACGTTATCGCTGACGAGACACTTGCCAAACGTGATGCCACTCCACAGGGCAGGGGTGCTATGAGGATGAGAACGTTATCGCTGACGAGACACTTGCCAAACGTGATGCCACTCCACAGGCCAGGGGTGCTATGAGGATGAGAACGTTATCGCTGACGAGACACTTGCCAAACGTGATGCCACTCCACAGGCCAGGGGTGCTATGAGGATGAGAACGTTATCGCTGATGAGACACTTACCAAACGTGATGCCACTCCACAGGCCAGGGGTGCTATGAGGATGAGAACGTTATCGCTGACGAGACACTTGCCAAACGTGATGCCACTCCACAGGCCAGGGGTGCTATGAGGATGAGAACGTTATCGCTGACGAGACACTTGCCAAACGTGATGCCACTCCACAGGCCAGGGGTGCTATGAGGATGAGAACGTTATCGCTGACGAGACACTTGCCAAACGTGATGCCACTCCACAGGCCAGGGGTGCTATGAGGATGAGAACGTTATCGCTGACGAGACACTTGCCAAACGTGATGCCACTCCACAGGCCAGGGGTGCTATGAGGATGAGAACGTTATCGCTGACGAGACACTTGCCAAACGTGATGCCACTCCACAGGCCAGGGGTGCTATGAGGATGAGAACGTTATCGCTGACGAGACACTTGCCAAACGTGATGCCACTCCACAGGCCAGGGGTGCTATGAGGATGAGAACGTTATCGCTGACGAGACACTTGCCAAACGTGATGCCACTCCACAGGCCAGGGGTGCTATGAGGATGAGAACGTTATCGCTGACGAGACACTTACCAAACGTGATGCCACTCCACAGGCCAGGGGTGCTATGAGGATGAGAACGTTATCGCTGACGAGACACTTGCCAAACGTGATGCCACTCCACAGGCCAGGGGGCTATGAGGATGAGAACGTTATCGCTGACGAGACACTTGCCAAACGTGATGCCACTCCACAGGCCAGGGGTGCTATGAGGATGAGAACGTTATCGCTGACGAGACACTTGCCAAACGTGATGCCACTCCACAGGGCAGGGGTGCTATGAGGATGAGAACGTTATCGCTGACGAGACACTTACCAAACGTGATGCCACTCCACAGGCCAGGGGTGCTATGAGGATGAGAACGTTATCGCTGACGAGACACTTACCAAACGTGATGCCACTCCACAGGCCAGGGGTGCTATGAGGATGAGAACGTTATCGCTGACAAGACACTTACCAAACGTGATGCCACTCCACAGGCCAGGGGTGCTATGAGGATGAGAACGTTATCGCTGACGAGACACTTGCCAAACGTGATGCCACTCCACAGGGCAGGGGTGCTATGAGGATGAGAACGTTATCGCTGACAAGACACTTGCCAAACGTGATGCCACTCCACAGGCCAGGGGTGCTATGAGGATGAGAACGTTATCGCTGACAAGACACTTGCCAAACGTGATGCCACTCCACAGGCCAGGGGTGCTATGAGGATGAGAACGTTATCGCTGACGAGACACTTGCCAAACGTGATGCCACTCCACAGGCCAGGGGTGCTATGAGGATGAGAACGTTATCGCTGTCAAGACACCGACCAAATGTGATGCCACTCCACAGGCCAGGGGTGCTATGAGGATGAGAACGTTATCGCTGACGAGACACTTGCCAAACGTGATGCCACTCCACAGGCCAGGGGTGCTATGAGGATGAGAACGTTATCGCTGACGAGACACCGACCAAACGTGATGCCACTCCACAGGGCAGGGGTGCTATGAGGATGAGAACGTTATCGCTGACAAGACACTTGCCAAACGTGATGCCACTCCACAGGCCAGGGGTGCTATGAGGATGAGAACGTTATCGCTGACGAGACACTTGCCAAACGTGATGCCACTCCACAGGCCAGGGGTGCTATGAGGATGAGAACGTTATCGCTGACAAGACACTTACCAAACGTGATGCCACTCCACAGGGCAGGGGTGCTATGAGGATGAGAACGTTATCGCTGACGAGACACCGACCAAACGTGATGCCACTCCACAGGCCAGGGGTGCTATGAGGATGAGAACGTTATCACTGACAAGACACTTACCAAACGTGATGCCACTCCACAGGCCAGGGGTGCTATGAGGATGAGAACGTTATCGCTGACAAGACACTTACCAAACGTGATGCCACTCCACAGGCCAGGGGTGCTATGAGGATGAGAACGTTATCGCTGACGAGACACTTGCCAAACGTGATGCCACTCCACAGGCCAGGGGTGCTATGAGGATGAGAACGTTATCGCTGACGAGACACCGACCAAACGTGATGCCACTCCACAGGGCAGGGGTGCTATGAGGATGAGAACGTTATCGCTGACGAGACACTTGCCAAACGTGATGCCACTCCACAGGCCAGGGGTGCTATGAGGATGAGAACGTTATCACTGATGAGACACTTACCAAACGTGATGCCACTCCACAGGCCAGGGGTGCTATGAGGATGAGAACGTTATCGCTGACAAGACACCGACCAAACGTGATGCCACTCCACAGGCCAGGGGTGCTATGAGGATGAGAACGTTATCACTGACGAGACACTTGCCAAACGTGATGCCACTCCACAGGCCAGGGGTGCTATGAGGATGAGAACGTTATCGCTGACGAGACACTTGCCAAACGTGATGCCACTCCACAGGCCAGGGGTGCTATGAGGATGAGAACGTTATCGCTGACGAGACACTTGCCAAACGTGATGCCACTCCACAGGCCAGGGGTGCTATGAGGATGAGAACGTTATCGCTGACGAGACACTTGCCAAACGTGATGCCACTCCACAGGCCAGGGGTGCTATGAGGATGAGAACGTTATCGCTGACGAGACACTTGCCAAACGTGATGCCACTCCACAGGCCAGGGGTGCTATGAGGATGAGAACGTTATCGCTGACAAGACACTTGCCAAATGTGATGCCACTCCACAGGGCAGGGGTGCTATGAGGATGAGAACGTTATCGCTGACGAGACACTTGCCAAATGTGATGCCACTCCACAGGCCAGGGGTGCTATGAGGATGAGAACGTTATCGCTGACAAGACACTTACCAGACGTGATGCCACTCCACAGGCCAGGGGTGCTATGAGGATGAGAACGTTATCGCTGACGAGACACTTGCCAAACGTGATGCCACTCCACAGGCCAGGGGTGCTATGAGGATGAGAACGTTATCGCTGACAAGACACTTGCCAAACGTGATGCCACTCCACAGGGCAGAGACACTATCCTGAAAGAAACAGAGCACCACCCAAAAGAATGAACCTTTAGAACTGTGAAGTTAGGTATGGACCGTTATTGTGAAAGCACGTTTGTTTGGAATGTGGGTGTATGAAAGGGAAATTGAATGTTTTGTACATATGCAGTTTTATGTTGCAATAATCTAAAGGAGGAAGTGTAATGTATGGATTATTTCTCTTAAAGAAATGCCTTTCCTTAGCACTACTTGTGGATTGTTATCTGTGCCTGTGTATTGACCTGTCTCTCCCTTTCACTGTGATGTGAATATACCAATTAACGCCACTTCCCGCATGTGTGTTTTTATTTAAATGATATGTAGTTGCAAAGAGACAACACTAAGCTCATCTCCCTGACCCGTAATATTCCTAGTGTTACGTATTCAGGCAACAATAAATATATATGAGTTAGGCAAGGGTTTTTATAACAAATAACATGTTTATTAAACACTGAAAACAAACAAATAATATGTAGTTGCAGAAAGACTAAGCTCATCTCCCTGACCCGTAATATTCCTAGCATTAAAATAAACACATTGAACCTATCTGTCTTGTCTTGTCTATTTTGCACACACCCGGTTTACTGGTCATGATATTTACCTTTCTGTCAATGTCTCAGTCCAATTGTTGGGCGAAGGTGATGTTGCAATGTCCCTGGGATGAGTGCTTGGGCTCCAGCTGATCACAGTCCCTCCCAATGAGGGAGTCGGTACAATAATGATAAATGAGAACTGAATTGACAAATTTTAGAAAACACAATGTACACTCAAGCACACTTCAATTGGCACTACCTAGAACAACTTCTCAGGATTTATTTCCATTAATGAAAGCAGGATTCGACACGCTGCATGAGCATAAGTGGTCCTGATAAGTACGCACCACTAAACTTAAATGAAAGCACAACCTAGAAAAATGAAGAAATTATCACTATGGACAAAAAAGTTAACCAATGGAAGAGCGGGACTCCATGGAAGACATCCCCATGATCTGAACAGGCGAGATGTCAACAAGGAATACTTAATTAAATACCATCAAGACAGTAAGTGCAGAAAATGCTGAGAGAAACCAGAAACAATCTGACACATTACAGGATCCTGTATATGTTTAACTCAATCTGATTACTTACGCAGCCACAATCAAATGCCAAACATCATTCACCAAAATCTTGCTTTACAAGCTTGTACAACTCATATTGATACAAGATAATTCCAGTTTTAGAGTCAGCATCCTACAAATATATTATTACAGATAGGACAATCCATTATAACAGTCTGAATATACAATACAAGATAAACAAGCACGAATAACTTGCTTATAGACAGAGGCATTCCAAGCATCATAACACAGAAATCAATAAATGAAAAAACATCAGAAATATGTTGAATTGTATGTACAATGTCCTGTGTATCTAATCAAAATGGCTTCTTTGGTTTGCTAGAGTAGGAATGCTTTTATGTCTGATAAGTGTTTTTTTCTCACAGTTGTTTAGCCTTGGACTTGCTGATATGGGGATTGTATTCATTTGTTAACCAATGGGGAATGTTATTTTGTCTTATGGGGCTGGGAGCTTGGGGGGTTTTGGCGGTCTTTTGAGGGGAGGCGGGAAGGAGACGCCGAGGAAGGTGGACGTGCGCTGCACTGCTCGGTCGACCACTGGGGTGGTCCCAGGTGCGAGGACGTGGAGGTCGGAGGCAAGCGACGAGGGGTCGAATGGTTCGATGGTTGATCTCCAACAATGTGCACTAAACTGACTGAACTTTGATAAGTTGGCACCTTTTACTTTATTTTATTTTCCTTCATATATACTGTATTGCATAGTACTCTTTTAGTTTTAGTAAAATCGTTAAAGGGTATTCTGTAACGGTATCTGGTGTGAGTTTGATATGGTGTGTGTACGTGCGGCATAAACTTGATTCTCACAGCACCTGCATGTACGGGAGGTGGGGTTGGTGAGTGGCTGGATCTCCTTTTCCCCTAGACATATACCAGCCTGTTGGGTAAGTGTTACATTTGTGGGGGCTCATCCGGGATTGGATTGCCGGACTGTGGAATCGCGTAGGCAGCAGAGCGGAGATGGACAGAGATAAGATTGTTAGCTGGTGTGAGTTGGAAGATGTACCGGTGCAGTATGCCTGCGTAGTGAGCGGGGTGGATTTTCGAGTTTCGGGAGACGCGTTAGTGTGGGGGATAAGTTTGGTGAAGGGTATTGAGCAGGTGGAATTGGTAACTAGACGGTGTGGTAAAGAGGTGGAGTCTGGCTGGGTGTTGGTTCGTACGAGTGTTGATGTCATGACGTTGGAACTGCCGGCGACGGTCAGTGTACCGGGGGAGGCGGGGCCGTGGGGGCTCCACACCCTCTCCGAGGGGGAGGATGATGAGATACCAGAGGAGGAGCTAGAGCTAGAGGCGGCCCCCAGAGAGGTGCCCATCTCTAGTAAAGGGAGGAGGGAGGAGGGAGTCGTGACTAGGCCCCGCCCCCCCAGGTAGGGGGGAAGCCTCGGAGCTGGCAGCCGCACTTAACTCCCTGGTGGGAGTGGCCGAGAGGCCACGGCTGAAGCTGGGGGTGTTCTCCGGAGCCAAGCCTACCCCAGATGGGGAGGTGGACTATGAGACTTGGATCGAGCATACGTCTTTGATGTTAGAGGAGTGGCCAGGCTCGGAGGAGGAGAAGAGGCGGCGATTGGTGGGAAGTTTGAGGGGTTCGGCAGCCAAAACAGTCCGGGAGTTGAAAGCTGAAAAGCCTGGGGTTTCAGTGGAGGAATGCATAGAGGTTTTGGAGGAAGCGTTTGGGTTGTCAGGGGAACCCTGGCTGCTTTTAGCAGAGTTCCAACGCCTGGAACAATGGAGAGGGGAAAAGCTCTCCGAGTACATATTTAGGATGGAGGAGATGCTTACCGGGTTGCGGTGCCAGGGGGTAGTGAAGGCGCCTGACGTGGCTAGCGTGAGGATGGGTCAGATATTCAGTGGCTCTCTGGAAGAGGACAAGGTGGCATGGACTATCCGGCAGGCTTATAGGAAGGGCCCCCCTCCATCGTTCGGGCAACTGATTAGAGAGGTGCGGGAGGAAGAGAGAGCGTTGGGGCGGAAAAGGGGATCGGGCCACCGGAAGCGATCCTCAGCGATACAGGAAGTGGTGGCTGGGTGGAGGACTGACAACCCACTGAGGGGTAGAGACCCCCCTCTGGAGGGGAAGGACAGGGGAGGTACCCACTCCCGGGGGCGACCAGTGCCGTGGGTTCGGAGCGGGAGCCGACCTGGGAGAGGAGTGGCGGCAGGCAGCATGTGCTTTAACTGTGGGAAAGAGGGGCATTTCGGGCGGGATTGTGGGCGGCCGAGGGTGTGCTATAGCTGTGGAGAGGAGGGACACTTTAGGTGGGATTGTGAGAGACAAGGAGTCCCGCGGAGGGCAAGCCCCCCCGTGACTAAGAAGGGAGATGTGTCGGGAAACTCAGTGAGGGAACGGACTGGAGCCTCTGGAGGAACACGTTCCCAGAGATCAGCCGGGGACCACCGGGTGCCCATGCCTCTATTCCGGATGGGCTGGTAGGACCCCGTGCCAGTGTGGGTCTACGGATAGAGGGAGTTTACGCAAAAGCAGTTCTGGATACGGGATCGCAGGTGACCTTATTGTACCGGTCGTTCTACAACCAATATCTAAAGCATTTGCCCGTAACCCCATTTGATGCCCTGCAGATTTGGCGTGTGAGCGAGGGTGACGACCTGTACGATGGGTACCTATCGGTGAGATTGGAGTTCTCGGAGGGCGATGTGGGAGTATCTGAAGCTATTGAGACGTTGGTGTTGGTGTGTCCGGACCCGATGGAAACCGGTGGTGCTGCCCTCCTGGGTGAGGACTAACTCCCCCGTTGTGCGACGGCTTCTGGGAGCTTGTAAGGAGAAAGGGGGGGAACACTTTCTGGAGACCCTCTCGGTGCATCCAGTGTTTCGAGCAGTGTTCGAAGAAGGGGTTGCCTCCCTAGGACTGGACCCGGAGTGTAAACGAGGGATGGTGTGGTGTACGCAGGTGAGGCCCAAGGTGATTCGACCAGGGGAGGTAGCACTCGTGCTGGGGACCCCCAGATTCCCCGGAGTGCTGACCGGCGAAGCCCTGTTAGTAGACGCCCCGGACGATCTTGAAGGGGAGACACGATTTCCGGCGGGGGCGCTGGTGAGGCCCGAAGTGCAGAGATCAGGGGTGGTACATGCGAGGCATATAGCTATAAGTGTCAGGAACACCACGGCAAGAGAAATCACCTTTAAGAGGGGAATGCCGCTGGCACATCTGTTCCCAGTGACGGTAATGTCTAGCGCACCAGTGAGGACCCCTAACGGGGAGGGATCGGAGCATCGAAGGGAGCTGACCGCTGAAGCCTTGAACTTCGGGGATTCCCCTGTGTCACCGGAGTGGAAATGCAGGCCAGTGGAGAAGATGCTGAAAATGGAAGCTGTTTTTTCTCGGGGCGAGATTGATGTTGGCTGCTCCAAAAGCACTCGCCACACCATCCGGGTGACGGAAGACACCCCGTTCCGAGAGAGATCCCGGCGGTTGGCTCCGGCAGATGTTGAGGACGTGCGGCAGCACTTGTGCACATTGAAGGAAGCCGGAATCATAGCTGAGTCTCGAAGTCCTTATGTGTCCCCAATAGTGGTGGCACAGAAGAAGAATGGGAGGGTGCGCATGTGTGTTGACTACAGGACTTTGAATCGGTGAACTGTCCCTGATCAATATACTGTCCCGAGGGTCGAGGACACGTTGGCCTACCTGAGTGGAGCGAAGTGGTTCAGTGTGCTGGACTTGAGGAGTGGATGTTACCAGATCCCGATGAGTGCGGGCGATAAAAAGAAGACAGCCTTTATCTGCCCGCTGGGGTTCTTTCAGTTTGAACGAATGCCCCAGGGCATATCGGGAGCCCCTGCCACCTTCCAGAGGCTCATGGAGAGGACTGTGGGGGATATGAATCTGTTGGAGGTGCTGGTGTACCTGGACGATTTGATAGTGTTTGGATTGACTTTGGAGGAACATGAAGAGCGGCTGTTAAAGGTATTAGGCCGGCTTAAGGAGGAAGGGCTGAAGCTTTCCCTGGACAAATGCCAGTTCTGCAAGTCGTCGGTTAGCTACGTTGGCCATATCATTTCGCGAGAGGGAGTGGCTACTGATCCAACCAAGATAGAGGCCGAGACCCTAGAAAGTGGGTGCTCTGCGCTCATTTTTGGGGTTCTGTGGGTATTACTGGCGATTTGTGAAAGGATATGCCAGAATGTGTCACCCGTTGACTCAGCTGTTGTGTGGCTATCCCCCAGTGGGAAAGAAAAGGACGGGGGACCAGAGGCAAGACGCTGGAGGATACTGGAACCTGGCGGAACCTTTTGGCTCGAGATGGGATGATCGATGTGAAGAGGCGTTCCGATCTCTGAAAAGGGCGCTGACCCAGGCCCCGGTGTTGGCTTTTGCCGATCCCCAGAAGCCATATGTGCTGCACACGGATGCCAGCCGAGAGGGTCTAGGAGCTGTTCTGTACCAGGAGCATGGCAACACGTTGAGACCGGTAGCATTTGTCAGCTGAAGCTTGTCGCCATCTGAGAGAAACTATCCCACTCACAAGTTGGAGTTCCTGGCGCTGAAGTGGGCGGTGGTGGACAAGTTGAGCGATTACCTGTACGGAGCCAAGTTTGAGGTGAGAACGGATAACAATCCTCTCACTTATATTCTGACTTCAGCAAAGCTGGATGCTACAGGACATCGGTGGCTGGCGGCCTTGTCAGTATATGAGTTCAGCCTGAAGTACCGCCCAGGAAGCAGGAATGTTGATGCGGATGCTTTGTCACGTCGGGAGCCGGGGGAACAGGAGAAGGGCTAGGAGTAGGAGAGTGTCCCTGCCCCTGGAGTGAAGGCGATGTGTCAGTTCGCTATCACCGTGAAGGCCGAGGGAAGAGGGAGGCTGGAACGAGCCGTGGACCATTTGGGGGGTTTTGACGATGCCATACCCCTAGCTTACTGTGACCTGACCGCACTGTGGACTAAACAGTTGCCGGAACTGAGTCCAGGGGAAGTGGCAGCTGCTCAGCAGAATGACCCGGGTCTTGGCACTGTGTGGAGAGCGGTAGAGAAGGGGGATGTGGCGTTGGCCGAGAAGGCGAAACACCCATCCGTGCCTCTGTTATTGAAGGAGTGGCCTCGGTTAAAATTAAAGAACCGGGTCACGGCAGCTCAGGACCAACCCCGCCGTTGGCAACTGGTCCTGCCGGAGAAGTATCGGCAGACTGTACTCCAGGCCTTGCATGATGATTCCGGACACTTGGGGGTGGAACAGACCTATGGATTACTCAAAGACCGGTTCTACTGGCCCCGGATGAGGGGGGAAGTCGAAGAATACTGTAGGGGATGCAGTCGTTGCATCCGGAGGAAGACCCTGCCCGCGTTGGCGGCTCCACTGTCGCACTTGCAGAGTGCGGGACCTCTGGACCTGGTGTGTATGGATTTCCTGTCGATTGAGCCTGACACCAGCAACACCGCGAATGTCTTAGTCATCACCGATCATTACACTCGCTATGCTCAGGCATTTCCCACTAAGGATCAGAAGGCAACGACAGTGGCGAAGGTGTTATGGGAGAAGTATTTTGTTCATTACGGCCTTCCCAGGCGAATCCATAGCGATCAGGGGCGGGACTTTGAGAGCCGCCTTATCCATGAATTACTGACTATGCTTGGGGTTGAGAAATCCAGGACTACCCCTTATCACCCACAGGGAGATCCTCAGCCAGAGAGGTTCAACAGGACCCTGTTGGATATGCCCAGGATGCTGGAGATTGGGAAGAAAAGTAAGTGGAGTCGTCATATTGGACAATTGGTCCACTGTTACAATTGTACTCACAATAATGCTACAGGGTACCCGCCCTATTATCTGATGTTTGGGCGGGAAGCAAGGTTACCCATTTTGTGTTTTGGGGGTGAAGTGGGTGAACTACCCGGGAAGCCCTATCTAAAGTATGTGTCCGACATGAAGAGGGAGTTACGAGTTGGCCGAGGCGGCGGCTACCAAACAAAATCAGAAGAATAAGATGCGGTATGATCAAAAGGTGAAGTTTGCCCAATTATTGCCGGGCGACCGGGTCCTTTTACGGAATTTGGGTCTCCCTGGTAAGCACAAGTTGGCAGATCGATGGGCGGCCAGTCCCTATGTAATAGAGAGCCAGATGCCGAATCTACTAGTTTACCGGGTGAAACCTGAGGATGGGAAAGGGCCTATCAAGGTACTCCATCGGAATCACCTGCTGCCCCTGGGTCAAGCAGTGCAGGTGGACAAGGAGCCAGAGTGGGAGGTTGTGCCTAGTACAAGGACTCTGTGAGGGTGCGGAGCGAGGGAAGAGCCCGCTGCTGAAGAGCGGGGATGGGTCCTTAACCCGGGAATGGATACCGATTCGGAAGATGACGACTCAGATGAGTGGCCCCTGCTCCCATTCGCTGCCGTTTCAGTACCAGAAGAGGAGGCTCCTGGCCCTTCCCATACTGAGTTGGGCGAGAGGAGGGAAGGTGTTGATGGTCAGATGGAGAGACAGCCAGCGTTGGGGGGAGAGAGGGTGGAACCTGAACGTGAGCCAGAGAGTTCTCAGGTGAGGGGGGGACCCCATGAGGGAGGGAGTGAGGGTCTGACAGGTAGACCTGGGGTGTCCGAGCCAGAGAGTTCTCAGGTGAGGGGGAACCCCGTGAGGGAGGGAGTGAGGATCTGACAGGTAGACCTGGGGTGTCCGAGCCAGAGGGTTCGCAGGTGAGGGGGGAGCCCCGTGAGGGAGGGGGTGAGGATCTGACAGGTAGACCTGGGGTGTCCGAGGCAGAGGGTTCGCAGGTGAAGAGGGAGCCCAGTGAGGTGGAAGGGTCGGCAGAAGGGGTACGGAGATCTCAGAGGAGTAGGCGCCCCCCAGAGCGGTTGACATATGTGGTGCCAGGAGAACCGAGTGTGATTTCTACAGCTCTGGGTAGTTATGTCGCTGCTTTCCGCACCTGGGTTGGGTTTTGTGTGTTGCAAGAAGCCTTGGGGAACTCTAGTAATGTCACGAGGGCATGACATTTGCTGGTGGGGGGAGAATGTACAATGTACTGTGTATGTAATCAAAATGGCTTCTTTGGTTTGCTAGAGTAGGAATGCTTTTATGTCTAATAAGTGTTTTCTCTCGCAGTTGTTTAGCCTTGGACTTGCTGATATGGGAATTGTATTCATTTATTAACCAATGGGGAATGTTATTTTGTCTTGTGGGGCTGGGAGCTTGGGGGATTCAGCGGTCTTTTGAGGGGAGTCGGGAAGGAGACGCCGAGGAAGGTGGACGTGCGCTGCACTGCTCGGTCGACCACTGGGGTGGTCCCAGGTGTGAGGACGTGGAGGTCGGAGGCAAGCGACGAGGGGTCGAATGGTTCGATGGTTGAGCTCCAACGATGTGCACTATACTGACTGAACTTTGCTAAGTTTGGTGCCTTTTACTTTATTTTCTTTTCCTTCACATATATTGTATTGCATAGTACTCTTTTTAGTTTTAGTAAAATCTTTAAAGTGTATTCTGTAACGGTATCTGGTGTGAGTTTGATATGGTGTGTGTACGTGCGGCATAAACTTGATTCTCACAGCACCTGCATGTACGGGAAGTGGGGTTGGTGAGTGGCTGGATCTCCTTTTCCCCTAGACATATACCAGCCTGTTGGGTAAGTGTTACATTTGTGGGGGCACGTCCGGGATTGGATTGTCGGACTGTGGAATCGCGTAGGCAGCAGAGCGGAGATGGACAGAGATAAGATTGTTAGCTGGTGTGAGTTGGAAGATGTACCGGTGCAGTATGCCTGCGTAGTGAGCGGGGTGGATTTTCGAGTTTCGGGAGACGCGTTAGTGTGGGGGATAAGTTTGGTGAAGGGTATTGGGCAGGTGGAATTGGTAACTAGACGGTGTGGTAAAGAGGTGGAGTCTGGCTGGGTGTTGGTTCGTACGAGTGTTGATGTCATGACGTTGGAACTGCCGGCGACGGTCAGTGTACCGGGGGAGGCGGGGCCGTGGGGGCTCCACACCCTCTCCGAGGGGGAGGATGATGAGATACCGGAGGAGGAGCTAGAGCTAGAGGCGGCCCCCAGAGAGGTGCCCGTCTCTAGTAAAGGGAGGAGGGAGGAGGGAGTCGTGACTAGGCCCCGCCCCCCCAGGTAGGGGGGAATCCTCGGAGCTGGCAGCCGCACTTAACTCCCTGGTGGGAGTGGCTGAGAGGCCACGGCTGAAGCTGGGGGTGTTCTCCGGAGCCAAGCCTACCCCAGATGGGGAGGTGGACTATGAGACTTGGATCGAGCATACGTCTTTGATGTTAGAGGAGTGGCCAGGCTCGGAGGAGGAGAAGAGGCGGCGATTGGTGGGAAGTTTGAGGGGTTCGGCAGCCAGAACAGTCCGGGAGTTGAAAGCTGAAAAGCCTGGGGCTTCAGTGGAGGAATGCATAGAGGTTTTGGAGGAAGCGTTTGGGTTGTCAGGGGAACCCTGGCTGCTTTTAGCAGAGTTTCAACGCCTGGAACAACGGAGAGTGGAAAAGCTCTCCGAGTACACATTTCGGATGGAGGAGATGCTTACCGGGTTGCGGTGCCAGGGGGTAGTGAAGGCGCCTGACGTGGCTAGCGTGAGGATGGGTCAGATATTCAGTGGCTCTCTGGAGGAGGACAAGGTGGCGTGGACTATCCGGCAGGCTTATAGGAAGGGCCCCCCTCCATCCTTCGGGCAACTGATCAGAGAGGTGCGGGAGGAAGAGAGAGCGTTGGGGCAGAAAAGGGGCTCGGGCCACCGGGAAACTTGGTTCTTTTCTTGGTCTTACAAGAGGAATTTGGAAGGCTATGGAACATGAACAGAGAACATGAACATGAACATTGTCTCGATAATGATATCTACAACTGGTGTCATCCCAAAGTCATGACCCAAGAGCATTAAATTAGGGATACATACCAATATTTATGTAAATCTCTAGAAAGCCACAATATTAAATGCCACTAGAATAGTCTGAAAGTTCCTAGTGATTGAGCGTGCTTGGCTATGCCTGTACCTCAGGTTTTACCAGTCTGAGCTGAGAAAATACAAAAAATGCAAGCATGAAAATAATATTACAAAGTTGGATGCAGGGTGGGCTGGGAGGAGGGTACAGAGGGACTTCAGCATCGGAATCAAGTTTATTATCACTGGCATGTGACGTGAAATTTGTTAACTTAGGGTTAGGATTCTGCAGTAGTTCAATGCAATATATAATCTAGCAGAGAAAAAATAATAAAAAAATAAAAATAATGATAACAAACAACTAACTCAATCATATACATTGAATATATTTTTTAAAAACATGCAAAAACAAAAATACTGTATATTAAAACAAGTGAGGTAGTGTCCAAAGATTCAAAGTCTATTTAGGAATCAGATGGCAGAGGGGAAGAAGCTGATCCTGAATCGCTGAATGTGTGCCTTCAGGCTTCTGTATCTTCTACCTGATGGTAACAGTGAGAAAAGGGCATGCCCTGGGTGCTGGAGGACCTTAATAATGGACGCTGCCTTTCTGAGACACCACTCCCTGAAGATGTCCTGGGTACTTTGTAGACTAGTGCCCAAGATGGAGCTGACTAGATTTACAACCTTCTGCAGCTTCTTTTGGTCCTGTGCAGTAGCCCCTCCATACCAGACAGTGATGCAGACTGTCAGAATGCTCTCCACGGTACAACTGTAGAAGTTTTTGAGTGTATTTGTTGACATGCCAAATCTCTTCAAACTCCTGATAAAGTATAGCTGCTGTCTTGCCTTCTTTATAACTACATCGATATGTTGGGACCAGGATAGATCCTCAGAGATCTTGACACCCAGGAACTTGAAGCTGCTCACTCCCTCCACTTCTGATCCCTCTATGAGGATTGGTATGTGTTCCTTCGTCTTACCCTTCCTGACGTCCACAAACAGCTCTTTCATCTTACTGACATTGAGTGCCAGGTTGTTGCTGCGGCACCACTCCACTAGTTGGCATATCTCAATCCTGTACGCCCTCTCGTCACCACCTGAGATTCTGCCAACAATGGTTGTATCATCAGCAAATTTATAGATGGTACTTGAGCTATGCCTAGCCACACAGTCACGTGTATATAGAGAGTAGAGCACTGGGATAAGCACACACTCCTGAGGTGCTCCAGTGTTGATCATTAGTGAGGAGGAGATGGTATCACCAATCCACACAGACTGTGGTCTTCCGGTTAGGAAGTTGAGGATCCAATTGCAGAGAGAGGTACAGAGGCCCAGGTTCTGTAACTTCTCAATCAGGATTGTGGGAATGATGATATTAAATGCTGAGCTATAGTCGATGAACAGCATCCTGATGTAGGTGTTTGTTTTGTCCGGGTGGTCTAAAGCCATGTGAAGAGCCATTGAGATTGCATCTGCCATTGACCTATTGTGGTGACGGGCAAATTTCAGGGGGTCCAGGTCCTTGCTGAGGCAGGAGTTCAGTCTAGTCATGACCAACCTCTCAAAGCATTTCATCATTGTAGCTGTGCTACTGGGCGATAGTTATTAAAGCAGACCACAATATTCTTCTTAGGCACTGGTATAATTGTTGCCTTTCTGAAGCAAGTGGGAACTTAAGCCCGTAGCAGTGAGAGGGTGAAAATGTCCTTGAATACGCCCGCTATTTAGTCAGCACAGATTTTCTGAGCCTTACCAGGTACCCCATCGGGACCTTCTGCCTTGCGAGAGTTCACTCTCTTCAAAGACAGCCTAACATCGGCCTCTGAGACACAGATCACAGGGTCATCAGGTGCAGCAGGGATCTTCACAGCTGTAGTTGTGTTCTCCCTTTCAAAGTGGGCATAGAAGGCATTGAGTTCATCTGGTAGTGAAGCATCACAGCCATTCATGTTCTTGGGATTCACTTTGTAGGAAGTAATGTCTTGCAGACCCTGCCAGAGTTGCCATGCGTTAGGGTTAGGGTCAGGGTAAATGCATGGGGGATATGGACAGGCTGAGTGATCGGGCATGGCTTATAGAAAATAACCCAGTCATCTACCACTGACTTAGTTGACGTGATACCTGTTAACTGGCAGCAGTACAGTGAAATTACTTTACATGACAAAATAAATAAATAGTGTAAAAGAAGGAATAATGAGATGGTGTTCATGGACCATTGGGGAATCTAACGGCAGAGGGGAAGAAGCTGTTCTCAAAGCACTGGGTGAGGGTCTTCAGACTCCGATAGCTCCTCCCTCACGGTAGTAAACTGAAAGAGTGTATGTCGGGATGGTGAGGGCCCTTAGTGATGGATGCCGCACTTTTGAGGCACCACCTCCTACATGACGAGGGCAGCTGTGTCCTATGATAGAGCTGCCTAAATTTCCTACCCTCCGCAGCCTCAGTAGTTTTTAAATAGTGAGAGCTTGAGAGGTGTTAGTGATTGGTGACCTGGTTATCACACGGTTCAGTAGATGATTGGGAGCTTGGACAAGAAAATGCTGAGGTGAAGGATCTTTCTGAGTGGGGAATAGGTGTGTAGGAATGAACGTCGTTATGTGTGAAACACCACGATCACGTAGCACTTGGTGAGGTTCCACAGAGACCAGCATGACTGTGCTCCGGTACCACTGGAGTTGGCCGAAGGGAGATTGGTAGCGAGGCTGCCCCCAGGCCCATATCCCCTGATTCCTGTTTTGTCTCTGATGCTGCAGGGGGAGTGGACAAACTGCACACTGGAATGAGTGGAGGAGGATGTCACTTGGCGAGAACCACAGGTCCGTGTCTGTGGTCAGCTTGTGGGTAGCCCACCTCCTGTGTTCCCGAAAGGTCAGGTTCTATCTCACCCCAGGTTCCAGCTCCTGCTGGGTGTGGTTACATGACCCATGTTGCTTCAAACATTATTTAATTCTTCTTTGACAGGAACAGTCGATGTAATTAATTCTAGAGAAGTGGCTCCAGGAAGTGCATCACGAGATATGTTTGTCAATGACAAAACTGGCCTGTCTGAAAAAGGTAAGGACAGAGACATCGATTCCAGTGTTCTTTGGCACCAGGGTCTGAATGAATTCCAAAGTTTGCACTGAGCCCAGTTACCCCACAATTGCTTCCAATTGCTTCTTCTTCCCGTTGTTTGTAAGCCCTGATTCCAAGGGTTAAGTTCAGCAGGAGGTTTCTGCCAGTGTGTCGAAGAGTGTGGTTGTGTTTAGGAGTCAGTACATACTGTTTATGTATTCACTTCAAATATACGTCACATATACAGTAAATTACCATTTCAATCACATTAAATTGTGGTCATCCATCTAATGTGGCATCTAGTTTAGCAATTCGTTTACACCCAAAGCAGCCTTCCCAGGAATAAATCAATAAAGTTGTGCAAATGCCTCTAAGGCCATCGGATTGATACTAGGAATGCAATCAGATGCAGTGATCAGGCATTTCAGTATAAACAGCACACCTCTCCATTTACACAAAGCCTCTAGTTATGTCAGTCCTCTTGGTATATATATCGTGCTTGATTTACACGTCTCCCTCCCCATCGATACACTGCTGGCCGTCCTTTTAAACATCTCCTTCCATTTATTCCCAGCAGAAAAAGAATTAGGGAATGGTCAGAGGGAGGCCCCACCAAACTGGGAATTAGTAAACGGCACATACAGGCATCTGTGGGGCAAATGGGGGGTTTCCAGGAATGGTGGAATCATTAGGAGCTCAAGTGTGTTGTAGGTATTGATAATCACATTTTAATTTGAAACTGTAAACGGTTTATGAATGCCGGAGCATTGTAGTGTTGTTATAGTCACTGAATAAAAAGAGGGTCTGCTGGAAGGAAGGCCATGTTGATTCACCTAGTTTGTCTGAAGCACAACGGATGATTCAAAACTGGCAGGATCCCTAATCCATCTAAGCACTGGAGGTGTCTCACCTGTAACTGTTGCACCCTTACCAAGAGGCAAGCTACATCTGCAATTGTGTCCACTCAAATGGTTTTCGTTTTAGAAGCTTCTGATTGGTTATTTCTGTTCCTGCCTACAGGAGGATTGGCCATAGCCATCCCTGCTGAAATCAGAGGATACCAACTCGCTCACCAACGGCATGGAAAGTTAGACTGGAAAGAGTTATTTGAGCCAAGTATCAAACTTGCCAAAGAAGGATTTCCCATTGGCCGAGCTCTTGCAGCAGCTATAAAGGAATATAAGGAGACGATTGAGAAAGACCAGTCCTTATGGTGAGTCCATCACCACACTGACAGAGCTGGAAATTAGACACTGGGCTCTCAGTGAAAACAATTCAAGTCAGCAGCTCTCACCCCTCAGAGACCGTAAGGCATTCTATATCTGTAGGTAGATGACATTCCAAATCTTTCAGCAGAGATTGACCAACAAAAAGATCAGCCCCTTCAGCTGGCAGTATATACAATTTACATTTGTATATGTTAGTTTTTGCATTACAGAGGGATTTCATTCGCAGAAACCAGTGACTGTAGGGAAATGTGAAAGGGGCTTCACAGGTAGTGATTCCTGCATTACTTCCAGTGCCACGTGCTGAGAGGGAAAACACAGAAAGAGATCAGATGAACGTGTGATTGAGAAACGGACACGGGGCAGGGTTTCAGAATCTTGAATCATTGGGTCCACTTCTGTGGTGGTGCGACCTGTACAAAAGGGACGGTTTCAAGATTCAGGATAGGTTAATGTCATTTCCAGTATAAAAGTGAGAACAGAATAATTGTTACTCCACATCCGATGCAGCACAAAGAAAACCGTAATAAGATAAAGAGCGCAGGGAAGGCTTTGGAGTAAGTGCGGAAGAGGTTTACTGGGATGCTCCCTGGATTAGAGGGTGTGTTGTAGCATATTCAATATTTGAGTAATGTTGTAAAGATAATGTTTGATTAAACATTCTTTGTGAATTATACGCAAGAAGTACGTGAATGCATACCTCATTACACCACCGTGTCATATGCGAGCATAAGTGTACACGAGTTTTCCCAGCTCCTGTGGTTTTCGTTTAATTAGTTTCTGCAGCTGCAATACAGAACAGTGGTGATGAGGAAGGTTTAACAAGAACCCACGACGTCTACCTACCTGTTGAAGTGCAGCATGTTTATAATTTGGAAGGGAAGAGAGACTTCCGAGGTAAAAAAAAAGCACAGCACGATTTTTCTTCAGAAAGGGAGAGAGATGATGGAGTTTTTTTTTTAAAAGGCAGAAAATAGATGAAATTTACAAGCAACAAGTAAGGCCACAGGTTCTATAACAGTGAGTACCATGTGATAATAAACTTTTTTTTTAAAGTACAAATGGCTGGCTATATTTGAAAGATAGATGTGTCAATTTACACAACAGGCAAAATCACATGATGTATACTGAACAAATTGAAGAGTATTTTGAAGCAAATTAAGTAGCCAATGGAAAGCCAGTTTCAGGGTTACTGGAAGCAACAGGTGGAAAAGCAGGCAGTTTGCTTAGCAGAAGTTTAACTGCTCCAACAAAACCAGCTGAAATGAGCTTTACTGATATCATGAATGTAATGCAAGAACATTTAGAACCAAAACCATTGTTATTGCTGAATGCTTTAGGTTTCATAAGTGGAATCAAAAGGAAGGAGAGTCCTTTCCAACATATGTAACTGAATGGAAGAAATTATTTGAGCATCGTCAGTTCAACGATGGGCTAAATGATGCATTGAGAGATCATTTAGTTTGTGGAATCTTACAAGAAATCATTGCAAAATGGATTCTAACTAAAGTGTAACTCACTTTTAAAAGAACAGTTGAAATCACAGACACAACTGAGTTGCGGTCAGGAATGAAAGTGAGTGTGAACAAAATTGCAATGTCTAAACAGAAACCTGCCTTGATGAAATAAATTGCGTTACCATTGTGGCCGGGGCTCACACACCTGACCAATACAGGTTTAAAGGTGAAACTTGCAGAAAATGCAACAAAATAGGGAACATGTCGAACAGACAAAAATAAATGGACTGGGCAGGGGAGAGAAAAAGTCAAGTTGCAGTTTCAAATTGAGAACTAATCTGCATGTTTTGATGAAAATTCTGATAATGATGAGAGTAACACAGGACAGCGTAGTCTTGAGATTTACAATGTGAAAACTAACAGGAGACAAGCAATGTGGTTTACACCAGAAGTGAACGGCAAATTAATTAATAAGGAATTGGACACTGGCTCGGCTGCTTCAGCCATTCCACAAAATATGTTTGAATGGAAATTCAAAGATACGGAACTGAAGCCTGCTAAGAACTAAGAATGTTCTCTTGGTGGTGTGGAGGATCAGAGGGATCCTGGGGTCCGAGTCTATAGGATGCTCAAAGCATAAAGAGTAGGTTGACTCTGTGGTTAGGAAGGTGTACGGTGTATTGACCTTCACCAATTGTGGAATCGAATTTAGGAGCTGAGAGGTAATGTTGCAGCTATATAGGACCCTGGTCAGACCCCACTTGGAGTACTGTGCTCAGTTCTGGTCGCCTCACTACAGAAAGGATATGGACGCCATAGAAAGGGTGCGGAGGAGATTTACAAGGATGTTGCCTGGATTGGGGAGCATGCCTATGAAGTCAGGTTGAGTGAACACAGCCTTTTCTCCTTGGAGCGACGGAGGATAAGAGGTGACCGGTTAGAGGTGTAAAAGATGATGAGAGGCATTGATCGTGTGGATAGTCAGAGGCTTTTTCCCAGGGCTGAAATGGTTGCCACAAGAGGACACAGGTTTAAGGTGCTGGGGGGGGGGGTGGGGGCGGGTAGGTACAGAGGAGATGTCAACTGGTGAGTGTGTAGAATGGGCTGCCAGCAATGGTGGTGGAGACACATAAGATAGGGTCTTTTAAGAGATAGGTACATGGAGCTTAGAAAAATAGAGGGCTATAGGTAAACCTATTAATTTCTAAGGTAGGGACATGTTCGGCACAACTTTGTGGGCCAAACTGCCTGTATTGTGCTGTAGGTTTTCGATGTTTCTAAACGATAACTCCTGTGGAGATGACATTTGTCACAGTGAAATGCAAAAACCAACAAGCCACATTGGGCTTCTATGCATTTGAAACACGAGGGACAGCATTGTGGGGAGTGATTGGCTGAGACAACTACTATTTGATTGGAGATCCATCCACCATTTGCATGCCACATCCCCTGCAATAGAGTCAACTGAAAGTGAATTAAGAAAGGTACTGGATGACACCATGGCCGTGGTTAAGGATGGCTTGGGAATCTCAAACATGTCAAGAGCAAAACTGTTAAATGAAAATGCCACACAGCACTCCAAGTGCAGTCTGATTACAGTGCACACAGTTCTACAAGTACAGTCTGACTGTACTGCATAGTATTCTGAGTACAGTCTGACTGAAGTACACACAGTGCTCCAACTGCAGTCTGACTGAACTGCACACCATACTCCAAGTGCAGTGTGAAGTGCACACAATACCTCAAGTGAAGTCTTACTGAAGTGCAAACAGATCTGCAAGTGCCATCTGACTGTAGTGCCCAGAGTACTCCAAGTGCCATCTGACTGAATTGCACACAGTACTCCAAATTCAGTCTGACTGAAGTGCATACAATACTCCAAAGCAGTCAAACTGATGTGCACACAGTACTCCAAGTGCAGTCTGAATGAAGTTCACAAGCTACTGCAAGTGCCGTCTGACTGACGTGCACACGGTATTCCAATTGCAGTCAGACTGAACTACACACTGTACTCCAAGTACAGTCTGATTGAACTGCACACAGTACTCCACATTTAGTCTAACTGAACTGTGCACAGTGCTCCAAGTACAGTCTGACTGAAGTGCACACGGTATTCCTGGTACAGCCTGACTGAAGTGCACAAAGTATTCCAAGTACAGTCTGACTGAACTGAATTGCACAGAATATTCTAAATGGAGTCTGACTGAAGTGTACACAGTACTCCAAGTACAGTCTGACTGAAGTGCACACGGTATTCCTGGTACAGCCTGACTGAAGTGCACACAGTACTCCAAGTTCAGTCTGACTGAACTGAACTGTACACAGTACTCCAAGTTCAGTCTGACTGAAGTGCACACGGTATTCCTGGTACAGCCTGACAGAAGTGCACAAAGTATTCCAAGTACAGTCTGACTGAACTGAACTGCACAGAATATTCTAAATGGAGTCTGACTGAAGTGTACACAGTACTCCAAGTACAGTCTGACTGAACTGAAGTGCACACAGTACTCCAAGTACAGTCTGACTGAAGTGCACACGGTATTCCTGGTACAGCCTGACAGAAGTGCACACAGTACTCCAAGTACAGTCTGACTGAACTGAAGTGCACACAGTACTCCAAGTACAGTCTGACTGAACTGAACTGCACACAGTACTCCAAGTACAGTCTGACTGAAGTGCACACGGTATTCCTGGTACAGCCTGACTGAAGTGCACAAAGTATTCCAAGTACAGTCTGACTGAACTGAACTGCACACAGTACTCCAAGTACAGTCTGACTGAAGTGCACACGGTATTCCTGGTACAGCCTGACTGAAGTGCACACAGTACTCCAAGTACAGTCTGACTGAACTGAAGTGCACACAGTACTCCAAGTACAGTCTGACTGAAGTGCACACGGTATTCCTGGTACAGCCTGACAGAAGTGCACAAAGTATTCCAAGTACAGTCTGACTGAACTGAACTGCACACAGTACTCCAAGTACAGTCTGACTGAAGTGCACACGGTATTCCTGGTACAGCCTGACAGAAGTGCACAAAGTATTCCAAGTACAGTCTGACTGAACTGAACTGCACAGAATATTCTAAATGGAGTCTGGGAAGTGTACACAGTACTCCAAGTTCAGTCTGACTGAACTGAACTGCACACAGTACTCCAAGTTCAGTCTGACTGAACTGAACTGCACACAGTACTCCAAGTTCAGTCTGACTGAACTGAACTGCACACAGTACTCCAAGTACAGTCTGACTGAAGTGCACACGGTATTCCTGGTACAGCCTGACTGAAGTGCACACAGTATTTCAAGAACAGCCTGATTAAAGTGCACACAATATTCCCAGTACAGTATGACTAAAATGCACACAGTATTCCAAGTACAGTCTGACTAAAGTGCACAAAGTACTCCACGTTTAGTCTGACTGAAGTGCTCACAGTATTCCAAGTGCTGTCGTATTGAAATTCACACTGTATTCCAAGTACTGTCTTATTGAAATTCACACTGTATTCCAAGTACTGTCTTATTGAAATTCACACTGTATTCCAAGTACAGTCTGACTGAACTAAACACAGTATTCCAAGTGCTGTCTGACTGATGTGCACACGTTAGTCCAAGTGCAATCGGACTGAACCGAAGTGGGCACAGTTCTGTGGTGAGGAAGGCAAATGCAATGTTAAACATTCATTTCAAGAGGACAAGAATACAAAATAAGGATGTAATGGTAAGGTTTTATAAAGCACTGGTGAGGCCTCACTTGGAGTATTGTGAGCAGTTTTGGCCCCTTATCTGAGAAAGGATGAGCTGAAAGTGGAGAGGGTTCAAAGGAGGTTCACAAAAATGATTCATGATTGAATGCCTTGTCATATCAAGAATGTTTAATGTCTTCACTGGAATTCAGAAGAATGAGGGGTTACCTCATTGAAACCTATTGGATGGTAAAAGGCCTTAACAGAGTGGATGTGGAGAGGATGATTCCTATGGTGGGAGAGTCTAGGACCAGAGAGCACCACAGAATAGAGGGAGATCCATTTAGAGGTGACCTGACAGAGGTGTATAAGATGATGAGAGGCATTGATCGTGTGGATAGTCAGAGGCTTTTTCCCAGGGCTGAAATGGTTGCTACAAGAGGATATATGTTTAAAGTGCTTGGGAGCAGGTACAGAGGAGATGTCAGGGGGAAGTTTTTTACTCAGGAGTGGTAAGTGTGTGGATTGGGCTCCTGGCAACGGTGGTGGAGGTGGATGTGATAGGGTCTTATCCACCCTATCTATCCATAGATTTAAGGATAGGTGAATGGAGCTTAGAAAATTAGAGGGCTATGGTAAGCTGTGTAATTTCTAAAGTAAGGGCATGTTCAGCACAACTTTGTGGGCCGAAGGGCCTGTATTGTGCTGTAGGTTTTCTATGTTTTTCAGTGTTTCTTAGAATGGAAATATGGAGGAATTTCTTTAGTCAGAGGGTGGTTAATCTGTGGAATTCTTTGCCACAGGCATTTGTGGAGGCAAAGTCTTCATGTATATTTAAGGCAGAGGTTGAAAGATTCTTGATTGGTCAGGGATACAGGAAGGAAGGAGATTGGAGCTGAGAGGAAAATTGGATCAGATATGATGAATTGACAGAGCAGATTTGTTGGGCCAAATGGCTTAATTCTGTTCTTGTATCATATGGTCTTATGGTCTTTATCAAATGTCTTACTAAAGTCCATGTAGATAACATCAGCTGCCTTGCCCTCATCAAACACCTTTGTCACCTCCTCAAAAACTTGTAAGTTATGACCTTCCCCACACAAAGCCAGGCTGATTGTCCCTCGGAAGGCAATGCCTTTCCAAATGTGCATAGATCCAATCTGGATCATCCAGGTATCAGTATCCTCTGATAACTTTCCTGCCACTGATGTGAGGCTCTCTGGTCTATAATGGCTCACTGGTCCTGGTGAAGGGAGTTGGCCCAGAACATCGACACTTTATTCCTCCCCATAGATGCTGCCCAATCTAGTCAGCTCCATCTTGGGCACTAGCCAACAAAATATCCAGGACATCTTTAGGGAGCGGTGTCTCAGAAAGGCAGCGTCCATTATTAAGTACCTCCAGCACCCAGGGCATGCCCTTTTCTCACTGTTACCATCAGGAAGGAGGTACTGAAGCCTGAAGGTACACACTCAGTGATTCAGTAACAGCTTCTTCCCCTCTGCCATCTGATTCCTAAATGGACATTGAAGTTTTGGACACCACCTCACTTTTTTTGATATACAGTATTTCTGTTTTTTGCACATTTAAAAAAATCTATTCAATATGTGTAATTGATTTACTTGTTTATTTATTATTATTATTATTATTTTTCTCTCTCTGCTAGATTATCTATTGCATTGAACTGCTGCTGCTAAGTTAACAAATTTCACGTCACATGCCAGTGATAATAAACCTGATTCTGATTCTGACCCACAAAGGGTTTGTTGTTCTGGCCAATAAGTATCTGCATTATCCTCCGTTCACTTCTTGAACAAAGGCACAACATTGTCACTCTCTGGGACTTTGCCTGTTGCTAGTGAGGACATCAAGATCTTTGTCAAATCCAAAGTACTAACAATCTCCTCACTTGCTTCTTTCAATATTCTATGATGCATGCCATCAGAACCTAAGGACTTGTCGCACCTTAGTGCCTCACAGAAGAGCCAGCACCACCTCCTCCCTAATCTCAAAATGTCCCAGCACATTAACTCACTTCACTCTGCTTCACCACCCTCCAAGCCGTGCTCGTCAGTCAGTACTGAGACACTGACTGCTTACGTCCCACATATTGACCATTGGTAAAGGCTGAAGCCAGAAAGCAGGGGAGGAGTGTTTGTGTAGGGAGTCAGTGGGGAAAACAGCCTGCAGTCTTGTACACATTTGCTGTGAGCGGTTCACAATCTGTTGCATTGCAGCCAGAGCCACCTGACTCTTTGCTTCCTCTCCACAGTGAGGTGTTCTGTAAGGATGGTACCATTCTCCAGAAAGGCGAAATCATCAGATTCCCAAAACTGGCTGCAACCTATCAGGTGCTGGCAGATGAAGGTGCTGATGCATTTTACAATGGATCCCTGTCCCAGCAGATTGTGGCTGACATCAGGAATGCAGGTGGGTAGCGGCCTTCTCCATTGGGATTATAGCAGTGACCAGGATCCTTGTCTCCTGATCTCATCCGTTCCACTGGTATCCTATGCCCTCACAGCTGAGAAACAGGTCATCTGGCCCACTCTATCTGCGTCCATCCCGATACTAATGGTGTTCATTTTAACTTGGACTGGGAATGATTTTATGTGTAATGTGAACATTTACTAGTCTCTCAAACCCAGAGATCACCAGGCTTTGACCTTCAAATGGTGAAGAGAGCACAAGGTATAAGAGCAGAATTAGTCCATTAAGACTATCAAATCATCTTCACCATTCATCTAATCTTCTTTCAACCCCGCTTTCCTGCTACGTTAACCTTTAACCCTCTTACTCATCGAGACGTATCCATCTCAGCCTTAAAGCAGTTGTCTGTGGCAATGAATTCCACAGATTCACCACCCCATGGCTGAAGAAATTCCTCCTCTTTCCGTTGCAAAGGGATGTCCCTGTACCCTGAGGCTGCACAAA
The DNA here is from genome assembly GCF_048418815.1 of Hemitrygon akajei. Classification (NCBI taxonomy): domain Eukaryota; kingdom Metazoa; phylum Chordata; class Chondrichthyes; order Myliobatiformes; family Dasyatidae; genus Hemitrygon; species Hemitrygon akajei. The sequence continues at coordinate 334,384 of NC_133132.1, read as the reverse complement.
TGGATATCTGACTCCGCTACTGATGAGAATATCCTCTACCCTGGCCTTTCAGTATTCATTAGTTCTCCATTCATCCTTCAGGACTTAAAACAAGTTGAAATAGCATGGACAACACACACGAAATGCTGGTAGAACACAGCAGGCTAGGCAGCATCTATAAGGAGAAGCACTGTCAACGTTTTGGGCCGAGACCCTTCGTCAGGACTCATAAATAGCATTGATTGCGCTAAAGTCCTTGTATCATCCAGCATGAAAACAGGCCATTCAGCCCATCTGATCTGAGATTGCCATCGATAAGAGACCATAAGCAATGGGGACAGAATTAGCCTATTTGGCCCATCGAGTCTGCTCTGCCATTTCATCATGGCTGGTCTATTTTCCCTCTCAATATTCTCCTGCCTTCTCTCTGTAACCTGTCCTGCCCTGACAAATCAACCTCCGCCTTAAATACACCCAATGACCTGGCCTCCACAGCCACCTGTGGCAACGATTTCCACAGATTCACCTCCATCTGGCTAAATAAATTCTTCATTTCCATTTTAAATTGATGTCCCTCCATTCTGAGGCTGTGACCTCTGGTTCTAGACTCTCCAACTGTGGGAAGCATCCTCTCCACATTCTCTGTCTAGGCCTTTCAACATTCGACAGGTTTCAATGAGATTCCCCCCCCCCCCCGCCCCCATTCATCCAAATTCCAGCGAGTATAGGCCCAGAGCCATCAAAAGCCCCTTGTGCAATATTCTCTCATTCCTGGAATCATTTTCGTGAATCTGCTCTTAACCCTCTCCAATGTCAGCACATCCTTTCTTAGATAAGGGCCAAGACTGCTCACAATACTCCAAGTGAGGCCTCACCAGTGCCCTATACAGCCTCAGAATTACGTCCTTGCTTTTATATTCTAGCCCTCTCGAAATGAACGCTAACATTGCATTTGCCTTCCTCACCACCGACTCAACACCGACTTCAGGATCGAAGGACGTCCATTTGGAACAGAGATACGGAGAAATTACACCTCTTTCTGAGGATCTGATTTCATTTTTTACCAACAGAGCCATCCCACCCCCTCTGTCTACCTGCCTGTCCTTTCAAAACCAGGTGTATCCGTAGATGTTAAGCTTCCAATTATGATCTTCTTTCAGCCATGACTCAGTGATGCCCACAATATCATACCTGCCAATCTATAACTGTGCTACAAGATCATCTACCTTATTTACATGCTGTGTGTGTTCAAACATAACACCTCCAGTCCTGTATTCATCACCTGTAATGTTCAGTCAGGATCGTGGGTCTGGCAAATGAGACAGAAGGCGCTCTCGAAGAATAGATATATTGGACTTCCGGTAAGATGGCAATTGTTTAGCTGCTCCGAACTTTTGTTCCGTTATTGTAGCTACCTTTGCACTAAATGTCTCCATTTTTTAAACCTTAGTTAGGAATTATTTTGGTATCTCTTACTTGCCTGTGAATATATCTAACTTACAACGTCTAGCAAGAGTTCTAAACCCGGGAGAAAAGAAGCTATGACCCCGTCGGACGAGACGCTGGTTGCGCTCGGAAAGCTCTGAGACGAAATCTTAAAGGAATTTAAAACCGCTTTCAAACAGTTAGAAGACAAACTGGATCGGATCAACGATAAAGTGGACAAACATGCTGAACACTTATCTCGCATCGATTCGACTTCTGAAGCTTTAGAAAGTCGGGTTCGATACTTGGAGACTCTCTGTTCCAGCTTAGAGGAAAAATGTAACAAACTCCTTTCCAAAATGGTGGATCTCGAAAATCGCAGCAGACGCTGCAATCTTAGAATTCTTGGATTACCAGAGGCGACTGAAAAGGGATCAACCGTGAAGTTTTTCGCCGAGTTTCTCTGTGAGTTACTCAGGAAAGATTTGCTTCCGAAGCCGCCCGAGCTCGAACGGGCACACAGAGTTTACATTCCCCCCGGAATTCTGGGCTCCCGTCCGTGACCAGTAATCTTGTGTTTCCATCAATACCAGGTAAAACACAATCTGATCGTAGAGGCGCATCGCAGGGGGTCGCTTCCTTTCAAGGATACAACCATTCGCTTTGTGGAAGATTTTGCACCCCAGACCTTAAAGATGCGCGCTGAGTTTAAAGGCGTAATGAAAGTGCTTTTTGATCGTGGTTTCAAACCTTCCCTTCGTAACCCTGCTGATCTACGAATCAAGCTTAATACCGGGAAATTCAAGTGGTTCAAATCAGCGAAGGAAGCTGAAGCGTTTGTGGCAAGTCTTCCGGCTATCCAGTCATCTTCGGAATCTGATCGGACCTCCTAAAATGGTGGATAAGTACTCCTCGTAGTAAAATTACTTTCTCTGGACTCAGAATTCACTTGAATCACTCAGACATTATTCATTGAAACTTTAAGGGCTGTTGACAATCTCTCCCAGGATTTGGTGTGTGTGTAATCTATTTTTATTCTTGTATAACTTTACCTACAGAGTTCTACAACTAACTCTAACTTGTTTTGGAGGTTCGAAGTCTTTAGTGAAGGCCTCCCTGTTTGTCGGTTCACAGTTCAACTGCTGATTTATTTTTCCTTTGTTTTAAATATTTATTTATTTTATCTTTTTCTTTTCTTCACCCCTTTTTTCTAATCTCTGAATTTTTTTCTCCCTTCTCTGTAAACGGTTGATAAATACTCGTCTTGAATTTATAATTTTCCCCTTCCTCTTCTTTTTTCTTTATCCTTCTTACCTTTCTTTTTCCCTTTCTCTTACTTTATTCTTCTATAATTTTTCGCGGGTAGGTTAGTTTTGGTTTTCTTCCGATTTTCTCTGTATTAAATTTTATATTTCTGCAGAAGGTGTTCTAATCTGTAGTTATGTTTTCTAGTGCATAAACTAGTTATTATTTGCTATAGTATTTATACAGAACTGTTGTTAATGACACAGATCTGGAAGTTGTATTTGGGTTAATTTTTTTGGTAGAGCTAGCTACTTGTTTTGGTAGCCGTCTAGTTTTGGGTTGTGCGGGTGGGGTGGATTTTCCAGTTCCAACATTTCTTTATGGCTTAGGACATGTTTATATTTTGACCTTACGAATCTATGTTTACATCTCTGCTCCCAGACTACTATTGTACTGCTTGACTTTTTATATGCCTGCTGCCTTTTATGCATTAGTAATTGATAATGACTAGTGCACTTAAATTCGTGAGCTGGAATGTAAAGGGATTGAACCACCCTGTTAAAAGGAGGAAGGTATTCTCATATATTAAACAACTCAAAGCTGACATTGCTTTCCTCCAAGAATCATAGAGCCCATATGTCTAAATCTAAACTATCTCGATTCTACCCTGGCATTAGTCCGCTCTGTGATAAATGCAAGAGGGGCGTGGCCTCTCTCATCCATATGTACTGGTTCTGTCCTAGCTTGGAGAAATTCTGGAAAGATGTCTTCACTACATTATCGGGTATTCTGAATCAGCACCTAGAACCTAACCCCTTAATTGCTCTGTTCGGTTTTTGGGGCGAGACAGATTTATGTCTGGGTCCGACCAAATGCCGAATAGTATCCTTTGCCTCTCTCCTGGCGAGACGCTTGATCCTCCTTAGATGGAGAGATGTTGCCCCGCCCACTCATGCGCAATGGCTTAACGACATTATGGCCTGCTTGGACCTCGAAAAAATTCATTATTCAGTTCTTAATTCGGATCTAAAGTTCCATAAGGTCTGGGGACCTTTTATCGAGTACTTTCATAACCTTCCTCTTGACTAGGGTTTTTTTTTCTTTTTTTTTCTTCTTTTCGGTCCCTTGCTTTCAGCTCCCTTTTTTTTTCTGGTAGTAGGCATTATTATCCTCTGTTGCTAAGTGTATTCACAGTCTGGGAGTTTGACTGTCCGGACTTATACTCTTTATACTGTGTGGTGGTTGGTCTGGAGTTGTTGTTGTTTTTTTCTTGTGTTGTGGGGCTTGGGGAGGACACTAAGCTCACTTGTCTTTAATTTAGGTGCTTTTTTGTTAAATTCTCTTCCTTTGTAGCACATTGTTATTGTATGCTTAACCTTGCACTGTATTAATGCTCCTCATTGGGATTTGGGGTTTTTAATTTTGTAAAATGTTTTGAAAAACTAATTAAAAAAAAATTTTAAAAAAAGAATAGGTATATTGATCATCTATTAACAAACGGTAAAAATTCAATTTAACCAAGCATTCATGTTCCCTAAGTTGCAGGCACTGCAAAGCCAAATATTCAATATAAATCTACGTACATTCAAACATACTCTGATGAAAGTTTACAGAGCATACCTTCCCAATGGTCATGTGCATCCTTGCCTTAAACAAAGGAGGAAGTGAGTAAGTCCTTTCCACGTGTAATTTTATATACCCAGGATGTTTGAAACCGGACAGCAGTCAGCTATCCAATGGTAACCGGAGGTGCAGCTCCTAGACTAACCGGTCATGACGGAAGTGACTTTCAATCAGAATAAGGCACGGCCCACAGGACAACACCCTTTTCCATTTTGTTTTCATGTAGCACTGCAAATCATCTCTCTGGCAGCAATTTTGCCCTTTCATCTGCCTGTCCTTCCTGACAGTCTTACAGCACACTGCATCTGGCTGTATATGAACTGTCCCATCCTCAGCCCTATCACTCCAATTCCCACTCCCCTGCCAAATCAGTTTAAACCCTCCCCAACAGCTCTAGCAAACCTACCCTCAGGATATTGGTCTCCCTTGAACCAGGTGTAACTCGTCCTTTTTGTACAGGTCACACCTTCCCCAGAAAAGATCCCAGTGATCCAAATTTCTGAAGCCCAGCACCAGTTCCTCAGCCACACAGTGATGTGCCAATCATGCCATACTTGCCCTCACTGGGGCATGGCACAGACACAATCCAGGGACCGCTACCCTGGAGGTCTTGCTTCTCAGCTTCCTATCTAGCACCCTGAATTCTCTTTCAGAACATATGCACAGATATCAGTAAGGAGGACTTTGCCAATGTCGTTCCCAATGCCTCGGTCAATGTGGGGTTATCCATCCCAGTTCATCCCTGATTGTTTTGGTTCAATGGTTGGATACAACGGAATGCCTGCTCAGCAACCAGATTGCTGTGCACTCAGAATCTCATCTATCCAGACCAGGCAGGGCTCCAGGATTCCTCCCCTAAAGGACATGAGTGAACCAGACGGGGTTTTAACACAATCGACATGGTTTCATGGTCTTCAGACATTTTTATTGAATTCAAAGTCACCAGCTGCCATGGTGGGATTCAAAATCATGCCCTGGTATGTTATTGGGTCTCTGGATTACTGATCCAGTGGTAATTACCACTGTGCCAAATGTTAATATAATAATAAATATACCTCAACTTTTACTGTGAAACATTTTAGAGCTTGAAAGTATTTAAATTGTCAGTGTTTCAAATTAATTCTAAATATTCATAATGTGCATATTACAAAAAACATTGATTGTGCAACAGAGCTCTCATGCCAAGCAGGCATTGTGATACTCAGCTCTCAGACCGTGTGGACATTGTGATACTCAGCACTCAGACTGTGTGGACATTGTGATATTCAGCTCTCATACTGTGTGGACATTGTGATACTCAGCACTCAGACCGTGTGGACATTGTGATACTCAGCTCTCATACCGTGTGGACATTGTGATACTCAGCTCTCAGACCGTGTGGACATTGTGATACTCAGCTCTCAGACCGTGTGGATATTGTGATACTCAGCTCTCAGACCGTGTGGACATTGTGATACTCAGCTCTCAGACCGTGTGGACATTGTGATACTCAGCACTCAGACCGTGTGGACATTGTGATACTCAGCTCTCAGACCGTGTGGACATTGTGATACTCAGCTCTCAGACCGTGTGGACATTGTGATACTCAGCTCTCAGACCGTGTGGACATTGTGATACTCAGCTCTCATACCGTGTGGACATTGTGATACTCAGCACTCAGACCGTGTGGACATTGTGATATTCAGCTCTCAGACCGTGTGGACATTGTGATACTCAGCTCTCATACCGTGTGGACATTGTGATACTCAGCTCTCAGACCGTGTGGACATTGTGATTCTCAGCTCTCAGACCGTGTGGACATTGTGATACTCAGCACTCAGACCGTGTGGACATTGTGATACTCAGCTCTCATACCGTGTGGACATTGTGATTCTCAGCTCTCAGACCGTGTGGACATTGTGATACTCAGCTCTCAGACCGTGTGGACATTGTGATACTCAGCTCTCAGACCGTGTGGACATTGTGATACTCAGCACTCAGACCGTGTGGACATTGTGATACTCAGCTCTCAGACCGTGTGGACACTGTGATACTCAGCTCTCAGACCGTGTGGACATTGTGATACTCAGCTCTCAGACCGTGTGGACACTGTGATACTCAGCACTCAGACCGTGTGGACATTGTGATACTCAGCTCTCAGACCGTGTGGACACTGTGATACTCAGCTCTCAGACCGTGTGGACATTGTGATACTCAGCTCTCAGACCGTGTGGACATTGTGATACTCAGCACTCAGACCGTGTGGACATTGTGATACTCAGCTCTCAGACCGTGTGGACATTGTGATACTCAGCTCTCATACTGTGTGGACATTGTGATACTCAGCTCTCAGACCGTGTGGACATTGTGATACTCAGCTCTCAGACCGTGTGGACATTGTGATACTCAGCTCTCATACTGTGTGGACATTGTGATACTCAGCTCTCAGACCCTGTGGACATTGTGATAATCAGCTCTCAGACCGTGTGGACATTGTGATACTCAGCTCTCATGCCGTGTGGACATTGTGATACTCAGCTCTCAGACCGTGTGGACATTGTGATACTCAGCTCTCAGACCGTGTGGACATTGTGATACTCAGCTCTCAGACCCTGTGGACATTGTGATAATCAGCTCTCAGACCGTGTGGACATTGTGATACTCAGCTCTCAGACCGTGTGGACATTGTGATACTCAGCTCTCAGACCGTGTGGACAATGTGATACTCAGCTCTCAGACCGTGTGGACATTGTGATACTCAGCTCTCAGACCGTGTGGTCATTGTGATACTCAGCTCTCAGACCGTGTGGACATTGTGATACTCAGCTCTCAGACCTTGTGGACATTGTGATACTCAGCTCTCAGACCGTGTAGACACCTCCATCTCAGAGCCGCTGTTAACAAAATCTGAGGGAACCTTGGGCCCTGACTGTCCCATTTTCTGCTGACAAGTGGTTCACTCACTAGACATTTGCAATCTTCCAGTCCTCCAGGAGCATGCTAGAATCAAGTGATTCAAGAAGGATCATGACCAATGCATCCGTTATCTCTTTAGCACCCACTCTCAGGACTCTGGGATGTCGTCCATCTGGTCCGGGTGACTTATCCACCATGAGACCTTTCAGTCTGCCTGGTACTTTTTCCCTTGTAATAGTAATGACACTCACTCCTGCTCCCTGACACTCACAGACCTCTGGCACACTGCTAGTGTCTCCCACAGTGAAGACAGATGTAAAGTACTCATTATCTTCATCTGTCATTTCTTCATCCCCCAGTACTACCTCACCAGCATCATTGTCCAGTGGTCCAATATCAACTCTCACCTCCCTTTTACTCTTTATATAACTGAAAAAACCTTTAGTATTCTGCTTTATATTACTGGCCAGTTTGCCCTCGTATTTCATCTTTTTCCCTTCTTATAGCTTTTTTAGTTGCCTTTTGTTGGAATTTAACAGTTTCCCAATCACCCAACTTCCCACTCACTTTTGCTGCCTTAGATGCCCTTTCCGTGGCTTTTTATGCAGTCCTTAACTTCCCTCCTCAGCCACAGTTGCCTACTCCTGCCATTTGAGAACACTGCTTCTGTGAGACAAATCTATCCTGCGCCTTGTGAACTATTCCCAGAAACTTCAGCCATCTCTGTTCTGCCATCATCCACGTGGGCAAGCTCCTCTCTCGTGCCTCTGTAATTCCCTGCTGACAAGTGGTTCACTCGCCAGAGCATAAAGCACGGAACACCGCAACAAACATTAACAGCAAACGACGTTTGTGAACTGTGTCCTTTACACAGGACTGCTTTGCTAAAAGTCTTGCCTGTGGAACAACCTGCCCATTCCTGCCCTGTACGGTGTGATTTCTCCTTCTCTCCTTATCCATTCGCCTTCCCCACAGTTTTATTTTGTCACCTCCTGCGTTGAACCTTAAATCCATCATCACTCAGCACTAACCCCTCACAAACACAAAAACCCTCTTTCTTCCTGCGGTACCCATGGACACTGCTTGCTTCTTCTCCAAGGACACAGCCATCGCGCTGGAACACTGCCCAGCTGGGCCCGTCTGCTGCTCGCTTGCAGGACAAATGGATGGCTCTCTTTGCCAGCCCCACAAGCAAGTTTACTACGCATCCTCCTCCCTCCTTGCCCCCACTCTCCTCCTCAGAGACGCAGACTGTTTGCTGTTTCCCAGGGAGATGGGTACACTTACCATGTTAAGCGGGACCAGGGTGGTAACCAAGTTTACCAGCGCCAAGCAAAGCTCGACAAAGCAAATGGAAACCCTGCTCCTGTGCTGACAAAATTACTTTGCACAATGACACTAGATCCATTTTCTTCCCACAGGTGGCATTATCACTCTGGACGATCTGAAGTCCTACACTCCTCGGTTAATGGAAAACCCGGTGAGGCTGGAACTCGGAGACTACACGCTGCTCACACCCAGCGTGCCCGCTGGCGGCCCGGTGCTGGCATTGATTCTGAACATTCTGAAGGGTGAGATATGTAGACACCCTCCCTCCTCCAGTGGCGGGGAAGGGGTCTGTCGATATCCTCTCCATGCTCCTCGTCCTGCCGTGAGGACAGTCTCACTCCCAGGCTGTCTGCCTGGGTCCCGGACACAGCACTGACACAACTGGCCCGCTTTCTTCACTTAATTTCAGATCATTGATATAGACATTTCTATTTTTATATATTTGAACTAATGAGAGATAAATAGACGTTTTCCCAGATCTGAAATACCAAATACTGAAAGACATAGTTTTAAAGAGAGAGGGGTATGTGGTGACGTGGACGGGGCTGTGGAAGGAGGTGTTGGTGGGACGAAGCTGAACAGGGCACTCAGCAGGACAGAGGGTGGGGACGGTGCATGTCCAAAGTTTCCTCCTGTTGTGCAAAGTTCTGCCCAGTGACACCGACATGTCTTGCATTTATAAAGGTATTCATTTTAACTGTCATCAAAACAGGGGCAGTAATTATTTTGATCTCTTCTGGGTTTATAGAAACATAGAAACCCTACAGCACAATACAGGCCCTTCGGCCCACAAAGTTGTGCCGAACATGTCCCTACCTTAGAAATTACTAGGCTTCCCCATAGCCCTCTATTTTTCTAAGCTCCTTGTACCTATCCAAAAGTCTCTTAAAAGACCCTATCGTATCCACCTCCACCACCGTTGCCAGCAGCCCATTCCACGCACTCACCACTTTCTGCGTAAAAAACTTAACCCTGACATCTCCTCTGTACCTACTCCCCAGCACCTTAAACCTGTGTCCTCTTGTGTCAACCATTTCAGCCCTGGGAAAAAGCCTCTAACTATCCCCACAATCAATGCCTCTCATCATCTTGTACACCTCTATCAGGTCACCTCTCATCCTCTGTCGCTCCAAGGAGAAAAGGCCAAGTTCACTCAACCTATTCTCATAAGGCATGCTCCCCAATCCAGGCAACATCCTTGTAAATCTCCTCTGCACCCTTTCTATGGTTTCTACGTCTGGTGAGGCGACCAGAACTGAGCACAGTACTCCAAGTGCACTCTGACCAGAGTCCTATAAAGCTGTAACATTACCTCTCAGCTCCCAAATTCAATCCCACGATTGATGAAGGCTGATACACCGTATGCCTTTTTAACCACAGAGTCAACCTACACAGCTGCTTTGAGTGTCCTATGGACTCGGACCCCAAGATCCCTCTGAACCTCTACACTGCCAAGAGTCTTACCATTAATTCTATATTCTGCCATCATATTTGAAATACCAGAATGAACCACTTCACACTTATCTGGGTTGAACTCCATGTGCCAGTTTTGCATCCAATCAATGCCCCACTGTAAACTCTGACAACCCTCCGCACTACCCACAACACCTCCAACCTTTGTGTCATCAGCAAATTTATTAACCCATTCCTGCACTTCCTTATCCAGGTCATTTATAAAAATCATGAAGAGTAAGGGTCCCAATACAGATCCCTGAGGTACCCCACTGGTCACCGACCTCCATGCAGAATGTGACCCGTCTACAACCACTCTTTGCCTTCTGTGGGCAAGTCAGCTCTGGATCCACAAAGCAATGTCCCCTTGGATCCCCTGCCTCCTTACTTTCTCAGTAAGCCTTGTATGGGGTAACTTATCAAATGCCTTGCTGAAATCCATATACATTACATCTACTGATCTTCCTTCATCAATGTGTTTAGTCACATCCTCCAAAAATTCAATCAGGCTCATAAGGCACAACCTGCCTTTGACAAAGCCATGCTGACTACTCCTAATCATATTATGCCTCTCAGGATCTTCTCCATCAACTTACTGAAGTAAGAACTTACTCCATCACTGAAGTAAGACTCACTGGTCTATAATTTCCTGGGCTATCTCTACTCCCTTTCTTGAATAAAGGAACAACATCTGCAACCCTCCAAACCTCCGAAACTGCTCCCAACCCCATTGATGATGCAAAGATCATCACCAGAGGCTCAGCTATCTCTACCCTCACCTCCCACAGTAGCCTGGGGTATATCTCTTCCAGTCCTGGAGACTTATCCAACGTTATGCTTTCCTAGACAGGTATATGGAGGAATTTAAGGTGGGGGGTTATATGGGAGGCAGGGTTTGAGGGTCGGCACAACATTGTGGGCCGAAGGGCCTGTAATGTGCTGTACTATTCTATGTTCTATGTCCAAAAGCTCCAGCACATCCTATTTCTTAATATCTACATGCAAAAGCTTTTCAGTCTGCTGAAAGTCATCACCAAGATCCTTTTCCATAGTGAGTACTGAAGTAAAGTATTCATTAAGAACCTCTGCTATTTCCTCTGTTTCCATACACATTTCCCACTGTCACACTTGATAGGTCCTATTCTTTCACCTCTTATCCTCTTGTTCTCCACATACTTGTAGAATGCCTTGGGGTTTTCCTTAATCCTGCCCACCAAGGCCTTCTCATTGCCCCTTCTGGCTCTCCTAATTTCCTTCTTAACTCCTTCTTATTAGCCTTATGATCTTCTAGATCTCTAATATGACCTAGCTCTCTGAACCTTTTGTAGGCTTTTCTTTTCTTCTTGACTATATTTATTACAGCCTTTGTACACCACAGTTCCTGTACCCTACCATAACTTCCCCATCTCATTGGAATGTACCTATGCAGAACTCCACACAAATACCACCTGAACATTTGCCACATTTCTTCCGTACTTTTCCCTGAGGACATCTGTTCCCAATTTAAGCTTCCAGTTTCCTGCCTGATAGCCTCATAATTCCCCTTACTCCAATTAAACATTTTTCTAACTTGTCTGTTCCTATCTCTCTCCAATGCTATTGTAAAGGAGATAGAATTATGATCACTATCTCCAAAATGCTCTCCCACTGAGACATCTGACGCCTGACCAGGTTCATTTCCCAGTACAGCCTCTCCTCCTGTAGGCTTATCTACACACTGTGTCAAGAAACCTTCCTGAACACACCTAACAAACTCCACCCCATCTAAACCCCTTGCTCTAGGGAGATGCCACTTGATATTTGGGAAATTAAAATCTCCCATCCCATCAGTTTCTGTAAATATTTCTCGTAGCTGCACGTTCCAGACCTCATGAGCTTTTGATGTCGCGGTTTCTACTTCATTAAGCCGTTCCACTTTAAATGAACCAGCAGTTCTTTTGCACTTCACACCCTTTGCTTCTTTGGAATTTGACAGAGTGGATCAATAATTTCTTCAATAAAAACAGTGTCAATGAGCCCGTTCTAAAATCTGCAGACAAATCATCATAAACTCCACGCTGTCAACACCGTCCATATCAGAAACATTTAAAGGAAATGTGATTGTGTGCGATCGTGAAATATACTGAACATGCCAACAAGGGAGGTGACAACCTTCAGTGTGCAGTTTAAATTCCTTCGTGCACTCGTGGAAAAGATGTGTGTGCACGCACCATAGAGGGAACATTGTCCACGCCAATGTTCTCCCATTTGGGGCAAATGAGAGACTTAATGGTCTTCCTGGTCCTGCATTCAGCTGGAGCCCTGGAGACTGTCTCTCAGCCTCTGGTAGCTTTTAGCACTGTTCCTATCCTAGACCTGGCTCCATTCCCGTCAGAGACCAGACCCCTGTCCCTGTCACCCTTCCAGTCACAAACAGAGGCTCCCTAGACCTCGCGCTCCAGTCACACTCCACCTTCCCCTCACCAAAGCCAACGGCATTCCACATTCGTTCAGCCTGGGCTGTCCCAAGTCAGTTACTGGGGGCTTCCAGTTTGTGTGGGCTCCATGTCTCTGTGGACATGGGAGACACAGAGCCTGCTGGAGGAGCTCAGTGAATCGAGCAGCATCTGTGGGGATTGGGGCTAAGAGTGGCCAGTACAAAGGGGAGAAGGGGGAATGGTGGGACAGGTGATCGGCGGAAGGAGCAGAGGTTAAGGATACTGGGTGGATGGGACACTGTTTAGGAGGCTCCACAAGCTCAAAGTGCTTCACAGCAGCAAGCGCCCATTTCCTCAGACCGTGGACAGCCCCAACTCCAACCCTCTCTCCCCCACTTCCAACACCTGTCTGAACCGAGACAGGTTGTGACGACAGACAGCCCTCAGGCAGTGTTGGTACAGTGGGCTGACTCCTACAACAGCCAGACTTGTGTATCTGACGGGACCTCTCCCTTAGTTCTCAGCTCTGGGGGGTGTATCCTGGAGCCCCGGAATCAATACCAGGTGACAAATCGTCTGAGGTATCAGTGAGTTGCCTGAAGGGGGATTACCTGTGTTTCCGAGGACAGGGTGAAAGATCACAGGCTGCCCACATGATGTGTCTGGGTACAGACCATTCTGGATTGCCATCAGCTGGGGTGGGGCTCCTGCCTCTGTCCCACCATCCTTTCCTGGTGCTCCGGCACCACTGACCTTCCTCGGGCACTGGTTCTGGAAAAGGTCTTTGTCCAAGGTCCCAGACGTGGAGCATCTCTCTGTCTCTGTCCATTACCCTGCCCTGCCTGTCCCACCAGGAAAGCCATAGCTGAGTTGAGCAGCAGAATGAATTAGAGGGCCTGAACGGCCTTCTGCTGTCCGTTAACTGCCCTGTAGCAGCCAGTGAAACAGAATTAGCCCCCGTCTCTTCAGCACTAACTCACAGCACGTCCTCTGTTGACAGGTTATAACTTCAGCTCGGACAGCGTTTCCACGTCGGCACAGAAAGCTTTGACCTATCACCGGATTACTGAAGCCTTTAAGTTTGCATTCGCACAGAGGAGTAAGCTAGGAGATCCCCGATTCATCAACATCACTGGGGTAAGGTGCCCGTTCTGTTGTCCCGCTATCCCCACACGACCTACCTGCACAGGGCACGGGAAGGGGTCTGGGACCCACGGTGACCCCACACAGGGAGCCTGTCAGGGCTGCACACAGCTCACCGTCCCGGGGGCACGGAATGAGCAGACCGCTCGTAACCGCTGGTGACTGTTTCCAGTGAAGGGTGTCCAGAGCTGGGACCAACCTCCAGTGAGGAGGTGGTGGCGCTTGGAATCAAAGTCCCAGCCCCAGCATGAAGACCAGGAAGGTTTGAAAAGTACCTGCCCATGGTCTCCTTGGCGGCCAAGTTGAAGCTAGACACAGATCAGAGGAACAGCACCACATACTTTATCACGCTCGTCTCCAACCTGACTGCACCTACACCAATTTCTCTCTCTGTTTCCCACCACCCCCCTCCTTCTCTTTACCCTCCCCCAGCAAAGCCTGCACCTTCCTCCTTCCGGGTCTCCACATCCTTTCCTTTATTCCACAATGCACTGTCCTCTCCTTCGACGAGAACCACCTATCACCTCCCAGCTTCCCACAGCATTCCCGCTCTATGCTTCCTGTCCCTTCCGACCTTCCTTCTCTCACCAGGTCTCACCGAACAGCTTGTGCTCCTTCTCCTCCACCAACCCATTTATTCTGGCTCCTTTCCGGTCCTGATGAAAGGTCACAGTCCAGACCAGTGAATGTTTATCCCCTCCACGGATGCTGCCTGACCAGTGTTGCTCCCAGTGTTGCTCTGGAAACCCCGGGGAAGCTGGGACCATTGACTTTGTGAGGAATTAGGGAAGGTCTTTTGAAGAGTGAGTGAGGAGGGAACATTTCCCCTCGGAGGAAATGCCGAACAGACATACTCCAGGCATAGAACACTACGGCACAGAAACAGGCCATTTGGCCCATCTAGTCCAGGCCAAATGATTAATCTGCCTACCCAACAACCTGTATTCAGAGCACAGCCCCCCATATCCCTGCCATCCATGTACCCCACACTCACCACTCGCACTAGCAACTCGTCCTGCACTCTCACCACCCTCCAAGCGAAGACATTTCCTCTCATCTTCCTCTTAAACATTTCACCTTTCACCCTTAACCTATTGTTGCAGTCCCACCCAATCTCAATGGAAAAAGCCTGCTTGCATTTGCCCTATCTATACCCCTCTGTCAAATCCCCCTTATTCTCTGTGCTCCAGGAAATAAATTACTAATATATTTAACCTTTCCCTGAAATGCAGATCCTCAAATCCTGGCAATATCCTCATAAGTTTTCTCTGCATTCTTTCAATCTTATTGAAATCTTTCCTGTAGACAGGTGACCAAAACTGTACACAATATTCCAAATTAGGCCTCACCAATGTCTTATACAACCTCAACCTAACATCCCAACTCCTTCACTCAGTGCTTATTTATGAAGGCCAATGTGCCAGTGATTTTCTTTACAACTCTGTCTACCTGTAATGCCAGTGTGAAGGAATCATGGACCCATACTCCCAGATCACTCTGCTACAGCACACTCATTGCCCTGCGGCTCACCAGGAAGCCCTAACCTGGTTGCCCTCTGCTTCCACTCTCTGGCTTCTCCTGTGCAGCCAAAGCCTAATCCAATTTATTACCTCATCTTGAATGCCAAGTGACTGAACTTTCTTGATCAACCTCCCACGTGGAACTTTGTCAAAGGCCTTGCTGATAACATCCATGGCCTTGCCTTCATCAACTTCCCCGGTACTCCCTCAAGAAACTCTAAGACTGCTTAGACGTGACCTACTGTGTTGATCGAATCAGACCCTGTCTATTGAAATACTTATACTATGGATTCCAGTTAATTGGGACAATCGGGACCAGGTCATTTCAGCCCAATTAAGGAGTGCTCCACTTCACTGAAACTTCATTGAAATAGCCAAAGAGATATAAAAAGACAAACTGCTGCTTAACTGACTGAAAATGGATGTATTTAAATGAAATACAAACAAAGTCGAACACTACCAATACCTCTACAATACGATAAAACTGTGTGTTAGTTCCCAATAGTTATCGACAGAGGAATTCTTCCAGTGCACGCTGCCGTGGCCTGATGATTGAACATTAATGAACAAAATCTGTGCAGAGACCTAGTGGCTTCATAGAATCCTTTCGATGATTACATCCTCCAAATCTTGCAACATTCCAGATGATTGTTGATACCTTCAAATTCGTCATAGTCCCTAAATTGTTGAAGCAGTGAAATCACTTCATCTTCACTCCCAGCTGTTTCTGGCATCTCCAAGCCTGAATGCTTGAAACCACAGTGAGCAAAACAGTTCTGAATTGTCTTACTGCTTATTTCTTGCCAGCCATTAGTGACAAAAATACTGCTTTTTGACCACAGCCACATGCAACTGAGGCTATTTAAAAATTGTTTGCTGGAAATATGGAGTAATGGCATGCAGCTGATGCTAATTAGAACCTGTTCAGCAACAGGCTCCTGCCCCAATTAAGCAGCACAGTGTCCCAAATAAATGAAGGTAATCTCATTTTCTCCACTGCATATCCAACCACTTAGGGTTCCTTCCAGTAACTTTCCCACGACTGATTTCAGGCTCACCGGTCTATAATTTATGGCTTATTCTTAGAGACTTTCTTAAACAATGGAACAACATTGGCTATCCACCAATCATCCGGCGTCTCACCCGTGGCTAAGGACATTTTAAATATCTCTGCTAGGACCCCACAAATTTCTGGGCTAACATCCCACAGGGTCCAGGGGAACACCTTGTCAGGTCCTGGGGATTTATCCACCCTAATTTGCCCCAGGACAACAAATACCTCCTCCTGTAATCTGTATGCAGTCTGTGACCTCACTGCCACTTTGCTTCACTTCTATAAACTGTGTCCGACTCCCAAGTAAATCCAGATGCAAAGAATCCATTTAAGATCTCCCCCATCCCTTTCAGCTCCATGCATAGATCATCACTCTGATCTTCCAGTGGACCAATTTTGTCTCTTGCTTTTGATGTTTCTGTGGAATCACTTGGGCTTCTCCTTTACCTTGTCTGCGACAGCAACCTCATCCCTTTATTTAGCCTTCCTGATTTCCTTCTTAACTCCATAAGCACCTTCTTTGCTCCTTCCTGGCTATACCTGTTACGCACCTTCTCTTAACCAGGACCTCGATATCTCTCAAAAACCAAGGTTCCTAAACCTGTTATCGTTGTCTTCTATTCTGACAGGAAAATACAAACTCTATACTCTCAAATTTCACTTTTGAAGGCCTCCCACTTACAAGTGCACCTTTGCCAGAAAACATAATCCACTCTTGCCAGATTCTTTCTCATACAGTATCATCAAAACTTGTCTTTCTGCAATTCAGAATCTCAGCCCAAGGACCTGATCTATCCTTCTCCAAAATTATCTTGAAACTAATGGCATTGTGGTCACAACATGCAAAGTGTTCCCCCACACAGACTTCTGCCACCTGCCCTGTCTCATTCCCTACCAGCAGATCAAGTATCACACGCTCTCTCATTGGGACTTCTTTGTATTGATGAAGGAAACTTTCCTGAACACATTTGACAAACTCTATCCCATCCAGTCCTTCGACAGTATGGGAGTCCCAGTCAGTGTGCGGAAAGTTAAAATCACCTGCTGTCACAACCTGATGTTTTTTTTCAACCGTTTGCGATCTCGCTGCAAATTTGTTCCTCTAAATCGCTCGGCTGCTGGGTGGTCTGTAATATGGCCCCATTAATGAGTCATACCTTTCTTATTCCTCAGTACCACCCGCATAGCTTCAGTGGACCAGCTCTCCAGTCTGTTGTCTGACATTTTCCCTGACTGGAAAGTTTTCCAGGCCACCCCTCCCCCTTTAACCCCGCCCACTTCAAAGAACAATACAGCACAGTACAGGCCATTCGGCCCACAATGTTGTGCCGACCCTTAAACCCTGCCTCCCATATAACCCTCCACCTTAAATTCCTCCATATACCTGTCTAGTAGTCTCTTAAATTTCACTAGTGTATCTGCCTCCACCACTGACTCGGGCAGTGCATTCCACGCACCAACCACTCTCTGAGTGAAAAACCTTCCTCTAATATCCCCCTTGAACTTCCCTCCTTAAAGCCATGTCCTCTTGTACTGAGCAGTGGTGCCCTGGGGAAGAGGCGCTGGCTGTCCACTCTATCTATTCCTCTTAATATCTTGTATACCTCTATCATGTCTCCTCTCATCCTCCTTCTCTCCAGAGAGTAAAGCCCTTAATCTCTGATCATAATGTATACTCTCTAAACCAGGCAGCATCCTGGTAAATCTCCTCTGTACCCTTTCCAATGCTTCCTCACCCTTCCTATAGTGAGGCGACCAGAACTGGACACAATATTCCAAGTGTGGCCTAACTAGAGTTTTATAGAGCTGCATCATTACCCTGCAACTCTTAAACTCTGTCCCTCGACTTATGAAAGTTAACACCGCATAAGCTTTCTTAACTACCCTATCTACCTGTGAGGCAACTTTCAGGGATCTGTGGACATATACCCCCAGATCCCTCTGCTCCTCCACACTACCAAGTATCCTGCTATTTACTTTGTACTTAGCCTTGGAGTTTGTCCTTCCAAAGTGTACCACCTCACACTTCTCCAGTTTGAACTCCATCTGCCACTTCTCAGCCCACTTCTGCATCCTATCAATGTCTCTCTGCAATCTTCGACAATCCTCAACACTATCCACAACACCACCAACCTTTGTGTCGTCTGCAAACTTGCCAACCCAACCTTCTACCCCTACATCCAGGTCGTTAATAAAAATCACAAGTAGAGGTCCCAGAACAGATCCTTGTGGGACACCACTAGTCACAACCCTCCAATCCGAATGTACTCCCTCCACCACGATCCTCTGCCTTCTGCAGGCAAGCCAATTCTGAATCCACCTGGCCAAACTTCCCTGGATCCCATGCATTCTGACTTTCTGAATAAGCTTACCGTATGGTACCTTGTCAAATGCCTTACAAAAATCCATGTAGATCACATCCACTGCACTACCCTCATCTATGTACCTGGTCACCTCCTCAAAGAACTCTATCAGGCTTGTTAAACACGATCTGCCCTTCACAAAGCCATGCTGACTGTCCCTGATCAGACCATGGTTCTCTAAATGCCCATAGATTCTATCTCTAAGAATCTTTTCCAACAGCTTTCCCACCACAGACGTAAGGCTCACTGGTCTATAATTACCCAGACTATCCCTACTACCTTTTTCGAACAAGGGGACAACATTCGCCTCCCTCCAATCCTCCGGTACCATTCCTGTGGACAACAACGACATAAAGATCCTAGCCAGAGGTTCAGCAATCTCTTCCCTTGCCTCGTGGAGCAGCTTGGGGAATATTCTGTCGGGCCCCAGGGACTTATCCGTCCTAATGTATTTTAACAACTCCAACACCTCCTCTCCCTTAATATCAACATGCTCCAGAACATCAACCTCACTCATATTGTCCTCACCATCATCAAGTTCCCTCTCATTGGTGAATACCGAAGAGAAGTATTCATTGAGGACCTCGCTCACTTCCACAGCCTCCAGGCACATCTTCCCACCTTTTCAGTCTTATCTTCACTCCTGTCATTCTTTTGTTCTTCACATAATTGAAGAATGCCTTGGGGTTTTCCCTTACCCTACTCGCCAAGGCCTTCTCATGCCCCCTTCTTGCTCTCCTCAGCCCCTTCTTAAGTTCCTTTCTTGCTACCCTATATTCCTCAATAGACTCATCTGATCCTTGCTTCCTAAACCTCACGTATGCTGCTTTCTACCATCTGTTTGGATTCTCCACTTCACTTGTCACCCATGGTTCCTTCACCCTACCATTCTTTATCTTCCTCACTGGGACAAATTTATCCCTAACATCCTGCAAGAGATCCCTAAACAGTGACCACATGTCCATAGCACATTTCCCTGCAAAAACATCATCCCAATTCTCACCCACAAGTTCGTGCCTTATAGCCTCATAATTTGCCCTTCCCCAATTAAAAATTTTCCTGTCCTCTCTGATTCTATCCTTTTCCATGATAATGTTAAAGGCCAGGGAGTGGTGGTCACTGTCCCCCAGATGCTCGCCCACTGAGAGATCTGTGACCTGACCCGGTTCGTTACCTAATACTAGATCTAGTATGGCAATGCTGTTTGTCATATACATTAATGATCTGGATGATGGGGTGGTAAATTGGATTAGTAAGTATGCAGATAATACTAAGATAGGTGGCATTGTGGATAATGAAGTAGGTTTTCAAAGCTTGCAGAGAGATTTAGGCCAGTTAGAAGAGTGGGCTGAAAGATGGCAGATGGAGTTTAATGCTGATAAGTGTGAGGTGCTACATTTTGGTAGGACTAATCAAAATAGGACATACATGGTAAATGGTAGGGCATTGAAGAATGGAGTAGAACAGAGTGATCTAGGAATAATGGTGCATAGTTCCCTGAAGGTGAAATCTCATGTGGAAAGGGTGGTGAAGAAAGCTTTTGGTATGCTGGCCTTTATAAATCAGAGCATTGAGTATAGGAGTTGGGATGTAACGTTAAAACTGTACAAGGTGTTGGTGAGGCCAAATTTGGAATATTGTGTACAGCTCTGGTTACCGAATTATAGGACAGATGTCAACAAAGTAGAGAGAGTACAGAGAAGATTTACTAGAATGTTACCTGGGTTTCAGCACCTAAGTTACAGGGAAAGGTTAAACAAGTTAGGTCTTTATTCTTTGGAGTGTAGAAGGTTGAGGGGGGACTTGATAGAGGTATTTAAAATTATGAAGGGGATAGATAGAGTTGACGTGGATAGGCTTTTTCCATTGAGAGTATGGGAGATTCAAACAAGAGGACATGAGTTGAGAGTTAAGGGGCAAAAGTTTAGGGGTAACACGAGAGGGTACTTCTTTACTCAGAGAGTGGTACCTCTGTGGAACGAGCTCCCAGTAGAAGTGGTAGAGGCAGGTTCGATATTGTCATTTAAAAAAATTGGATAGGTATATGGACAGGAAAGAAATGGAGGGTTATGGGCTGAGTGCAGGTCGGTGGGACTAGGTGAGAGTAAGCGTTCGGCACAGACTAGAAGGGCCGAGATTGCCTGTTTCCGTGCTGTGATTGTTATATGGTTATATGGTTATATTCCCCCAGGTCGGCCTGTCAACATACCGTGACAGGAATCCATCCTGGGCGCACTTGACAAACTCTGTCCCGTCTAAACCATTGGAACTAATCAGGTGCCAATCAATATTAGGGAAGTTAAAGTCACCCATCATAACAACCCTATTATTTTTGCACCTTAACAAAATCTGCCTCCCAATCTGCTCCTTGGTATCTCTGCTGCTACCAGGGGGCCTATAGAATACCCCCAGTAGAGTAACTGCACCCTTCTTGTTCTTGAGTTCCACCCATACTGACTCAAAAGAGAATACTGCTACATTACCCACCCTTTCTGTAGCTGTTAATAGTATCCCTGACCAGTAATGCCACCCCTCCTCCCCTTTTCCCCCCTCTCTATCCCTTCTAAAGCACTGAAATCCAGGAATATTGAGAATCCATTCCTGCCCTGGTGCCAGCCAAGTCTCTGCAATGGCCATTACATCATCATTCCATGTATGTATCCAAGCTCGCAGTTCATCACCTTTGTTCCTGATGCTTCTTGCATTGAAGTACACACACTTTAGCCCTTCTACCTTACTACCTTTACACCCTTTATTCTGCTGCTCTTTCCCCAAAGCCTCTTTATATGTTAGATCTGGCTTTACTCCATGCACTATACTTGCAGCTCTCGCATGACCTTTATCCTCCTCTACCTCACTATCTGCTCTAACACTCTGGTTCCCCTCCCCCTGCAAATCTAGTTTAAACCCCCAGGAACAGCACTAGCAAACCTTCCCACAAGGATGTTAGTCCCCCTCCAGTTCAGGTGCAAACTGTCCCGTCGGAACAGGTCCCACCTTCCCTGGAGCAAGGCCCAATTGTCCAGAAACATGAAGCCCTCCCTCCTGCACCAACTCCTTAGCCACATATTCAGCTGCATTATCTTCCTATTTCTGTCCACACTAGCACGTGGCACAGGTAGCAACCCTGAGATTGCAACCCTGGAGGTCCTGTCCACCGGTAACTCCTGTTTATTATTGCCTCTGCCTCGCAAATGATCCGAAGTTCATCCATCTCCAGTTCCCTAACTCGGTTTGGCAGGAGCTGCAGCTGACAGACAGACAGACATACTTTATTGATCCCGAGGGAAATTGGGTTTTGTTACAGCCGCACCAAGAATAGCGAAGAAATATAGCAACATAAAACCATAAATAATAATAAGTTAATCATGTCAAGCGGAAAAATAAGTCCAGGACCAGCCTATTGGCACAGGGTGTCTGACACTCCGAGGGAGGAGTTGGAAAGTTTGAGGGCCACAGGTAGGAATGACTTCCTATGATGCTCAGTGTTACATCTCGGTGGAATGAGTCTCTGGCTGAATGGCTGAGACTCGATGGAATGAGTCTCTGGCTGAATGCCTAACCAGTACGTTATGGAGTGGATGGGAGACATTGTCCAAGATAGCATGCAACTTGGACAGCATCCTCTTTTCAGACACCACCGTCAGAGAGTCCAGTTACACCCCCACAACGTCACTGGCCTTACGAATGAGTTTGTTGATTCTGTTGGTGTCTGCTACCCTCAGCCTGCTGCCCCAGCACACAACAGCAAACATGATAGCACTTTTGCAGGTGTAGTCATCAGGGACAACAGTGCTCACCCTGACTTCCCACATATTGCAAACTGAGCACTCGACTACCCTAACTGTTGCCTCCATTACCTCCTCCTCATTAACCTACTTCATCGCATCTAAAACCATCGACATCAGGACATTGATCTTCCAGTCCTACCCCTCCCGCAACCAAGTATCTCTAATGGCTACAATCTCTTAATTTCACTTGCTGATCCATACACAGAGCCTAACTCCTTTTCACCTACTGATCCCAG
Source organism: Hemitrygon akajei (assembly GCF_048418815.1). Taxonomy (NCBI): domain Eukaryota; kingdom Metazoa; phylum Chordata; class Chondrichthyes; order Myliobatiformes; family Dasyatidae; genus Hemitrygon; species Hemitrygon akajei. Next base: position 311,912 of record NC_133132.1, on the reverse strand, counting down.
AGCCCATCTCCCCTTCACCTACTGATCCCAGAGCCCATCAGCCCTTCACCTACTGATCCCAGAGCCCATCAGCCCTTCACCTACTGATCCCAGAGCCCATCTCCCCTTCACCTACTGATCCCAGAGCCCATCAGCCCTTCACCTACTGATCCCAGAGCCCATCAGCCCTTCACCTACTGATCCCAGAGCCCATCTCCCCTTCACCTACTGATCCCAGAGTCCATCAGCCCTTCACCTACTGATCCCAGAGCCCATCAGCCCTTCACCTACTGATCCAAGAGCTCATCTCCCCTTCACCTACTGATCCCAGAGCCCATCAGCCCTTCACCTACTGATCCCAGAGCCCATCAGCCCTTCCCCTACTGATCCCAGAGACCATCAGCCCTTCACCAACTGATCCCAGAGCCCCTCCATTTCACCTACTGATCCCAGAGCCCATCTCCCCTTCACCTACTGATCCCAGAGCCCATCTCCCCTTCACCTACTGATCCCAGAGCCCCAGCCCATCACCTACTGATCCCAGAGCCCATCAGCCCTTCATCTAATGATCCCAGAGCCCATCAGCCCTTCACCTACTGATCCCAGAGCCCATCAGCCCTTTACCTTCTGATCCCAGAGCCCATCTCCCCTTCACCTGCTGATCCCAGAGCCCATCTCCCCTTCACCTACTGATCCCAGAGCCCATCTCCCCTTCACCTACTGATCCCAGAGCCCATCTCCCCTTCAACTACTGATCCCAGAGCCCATCTCCCCTTCACCTACTGATCCCAGAGCCCATCTCCCCTTCAACTACTGATCCCAGAGCCCATCTCCCCTTAACCTGCTGATCCCAGAGCCCATCTCCCCTTCACCTGCTGATCCCAGAGCCCATCTCCCCTTCACCTACTGATCCCAGAGCCCATCTCCCCTTCACCTACTGATCCCAGAGCCCATCTCCCCTTCAACTACTGATCCCAGAGCCCATCTCCCCTTCACCTACTGATCCCAGAGCCCATCTCCCCTTCAACTACTGATCCCAGAGCCCATCTCCCCTTAACCAACTGATCCCAGAGCCCATCTCCCCTTCACCTACTGATCCCAGAGCCCATCTCCCCTTCACCTACTGATCCCAGAGCCCATCTACCCTTTTCCTACTGATCCCTGAGCCCATCTATCCTTCACCTACTGATCCCAGAGCCCATCAGCCCTTCACCTACTGATCCCAGAGCCCATCTCCCCTTCACCTACTGCTCCCAGAGCCCATCTCCCCTTCACCTACTGATCCCAGAGCCCATCTCCCCTTCACCTACTGATCCCAGAGCCCATCTCCCCTTCACCTACTGATCCCAAGAGCCCATCTCCCCTTCAGCTACTGATCCCAGAGCCCATCTCCCCTTCACCTACTGATCCCAGAGCCCATCTCCCCTTCACCTACTGATGCCAGTGCCCATCAGCCCTTCAACTACTGATCCCAGAGACCAACTCCCCTTCACCTACTGATCCCAGAGCCCACCAGCCCTTCAACTACTGATCCCAGAGCAGATCTCCCCTTCACCTACTGATCCCAGAGCCCATCTCCCCTTCACCTACTGATCCCAGAGCCCATCAGCCCTTCACCTACTGATCCCAGAGCCCATCAGCCCTTCAGCTACTGATCCCAGAGCCCATCAGCCCTTCAGCTACTGATCCCAGAGCCCATCTCCCCTTCACCTACTGATCCCAGAGCCCATCTCCCCTTCACCTACTGATCCCAGAGCCCATCAGCCTTTCAGCTACTGATCCCAGAGCCCATCAGCCCTTCACCTACTGATCCCAGAGCCCATCAGCCCTTCACCTACTGATCCCAGAGCCCATCAGCCCTTCAGCTACTGATCCCAGAGCCCATCTCCCCTTCACCTACTGATCCCAGAGCCCATCAGCCCTTCACCTACTGATCCCAGAGCCCATCAGCCCTTCAGCTACTGATCCCAGAGCCCATCTCCCCTTCACCTACTGATCCCAGAGCCCATCAGTCCTTCAGCTACTGATCCCAGAGCCCATCTCCCCTTCACCTACTGATCCCAGAGCCCATCAGCCCTTCAACTACTGATCCCAGAGCAGATCTCCCCTTCACCTACTGATCCCAGAGCCCATCTCCCCTTCACCTACTGATCCCAGAGCCCATCAGCCCTTCACCTACTGATCCCAGAGCCCATCTCCCCTTCACCTACTGATCCCAGAGCCCATCAGCCTTTCAGCTACTGATCCCAGAGCCCATCAGCCCTTCACCTACTGATCCCAGAGCCCATCAGCCCTTCACCAACTGATCCCAGAGCCCCTCCACTTCACCTACTGATCCAAGAGCCCATCTCCCCTTCACCTACTGATCCCAGAGCCCATCAGCCCTTCACCTACTGATCCCAGAGCCCATCAGCCCTTCATCTAATGATCCCAGAGCCCATCAGCCCTTCACCCACTGATCCCAGAGCCCATCAGCCCTTTACCTTCTGATCCCAGAGCCCATCTCCCCTTCACCTGCTGATCCCAGAGCCCATCTCCCCTTCACCTACTGATCCCAGAGCCCATCTCCCCTTCACCTACTGATCCCAGAGCCCATCTCCCCTTCACCTACTGATCCCAGAGCCCATCAGCCCTTCACCTACTGATCCCAGAGCCCATCAGCCCTTCCCCTACTGATCCCAGAGACCATCAGCCTTTCACCAACTGATCCCAGAGCCCCTCCACTTCACCTACTGATCCCAGAGCCCATCTCCCCTTCACCTACTGATCCCAGAGCCCATCTCCCCTTCACCTACTGATCCCAGAGCCCATCAGCCCTTCACCTACTGATCCCAGAGCCCATCAGCCCTTCATCTAATGATCCCAGAGCCCATCAGCCCTTCACCTACTGATCCCAGAGCCCATCAGCCCTTTACCTTCTGATCCCAGAGCCCATCTCCCCTTCACCTGCTGATCCCAGAGCCCATCTCCCCTTCACCTACTGATCCCAGAGCCCATCTCCCCTTCACCTACTGATCCCAGAGCCCATCTCCCCTTCACCTACTGATCCCAGAGCCCATCTCCCCTTCACCAACTGATCCCAAGAGCCCATCTCCCCTTCAACTACTGATCCCAGAGCCCATCTCCCCTTAACCAACTGATCCCAGAGCCCATCTCCCCTTCACCTACTGATCCCAGAGCCCATCTCCCCTTCACCTACTGATCCCAGAGCCCATCTACCCTTTTCCTACTGATCCCTGAGCCCATCTATCCTTCACCTACTGATCCCAGAGCCCATCAGCCCTTCACCTACTGATCCCAGAGCCCATCTCCCCTTCACCTACTGCTCCCAGAGCCCATCTCCCCTTCACCTACTGATCCCAGAGCCCATCTCCCCTTCACCTACTGATCCCAGAGCCCATCTCCCCTTCACCTACTGATCCCAAGAGCCCATCTCCCCTTCAGCTACTGATCCCAGAGCCCATCTCCCCTTCACCTACTGATCCCAGAGCCCATCTCCCCTTCACCTACTGATGCCAGTGCCCATCAGCCCTTCAACTACTGATCCCAGAGACCAACTCCCCTTCACCTACTGATCCCAGAGACAATCTCCCCTTCACCTACTGATCCCAGAGCCCACCAGCCCTTCAACTACTGATCCCAGAGCAGATCTCCCCTTCACCTACTGATCCCAGAGCCCATCTCCCCTTCACCTACTGATCCCAGAGCCCATCAGCCCTTCACCTACTGATCCCAGAGCCCATCAGCCCTTCAGCTACTGATCCCAGAGCCCATCTCCCCTTCACCTACTGATCCCAGAGCCCATCAGCCCTTGAACTACTGATCCAAGAGCCCATCTCCCCTTCACCTACTGATCCCAGAGCCCATCAGCCCTTCACCTACTGATCCCAGAGCCCATCAGCCCTTCATCTAATGATCCCAGAGCCCATCAGCCCTTCACCCACTGATCCCAGAGCCCATCAGCCCTTTACCTTCTGATCCCAGAGCCCATCTCCCCTTCACCTGCTGATCCCAGAGCCCATCTCCCCTTCACCTTCTGATCCCAGAGCCCATCTCCCCTTCACCTACTGATCCCAGAGCCCATCTCCCCTTCACCTACTGATCCCAGAGCCCATCAGCCCTTCACCTACTGATCCCAGAGCCCATCAGCCCTTCCCCTACTGATCCCAGAGACCATCAGCCTTTCACCAACTGATCCCAGAGCCCCTCCACTTCACCTACTGATCCCAGAGCCCATCTCCCCTTCACCTACTGATCCCAGAGCCCATCTCCCCTTCACCTACTGATCCCAGAGCCCATCAGCCCTTCACCTACTGATCCCAGAGCCCATCAGCCCTTCACCTACTGATCCCAGAGCCCATCAGCCCTTCATCTAATGATCCCAGAGCCCATCAGCCCTTCACCTTCTGATCCCAGAGCCCATCTCCCCTTCACCTGCTGATCCCAGAGCCCATCTCCCCTTCACCTACTGATCCCAGAGCCCATCTCCCCTTCACCTACTGATCCCAGAGCCCATCTCCCCTTCACCTACTGATCCCAGAGCCCATCTCCCCTTCACCAACTGATCCCAAGAGCCCATCTCCCCTTCAACTACTGATCCCAGAGCCCATCTCCCCTTAACCAACTGATCCCAGAGCCCATCTCCCCTTCACCTACTGATCCCAGAGCCCATCTCCCCTTCACCTACTGATCCCAGAGCCCATCTACCCTTTTCCTACTGATCCCTGAGCCCATCTATCCTTCACCTACTGATCCCAGAGCCCATCAGCCCTTCACCTACTGATCCCAGAGCCCATCTCCCCTTCACCTACTGCTCCCAGAGCCCATCTCCCCTTCACCTACTGATCCCAGAGCCCATCTCCCCTTCACCTACTGATCCCAGAGCCCATCTCCCCTTCACCTACTGATCCCAAGAGCCCATCTCCCCTTCAGCTACTGATCCCAGAGCCCATCTCCCCTTCACCTACTGATCCCAGAGCCCATCTCCCCTTCACCTACTGATGCCAGTGCCCATCAGCCCTTCAACTACTGATCCCAGAGACCAACTCCCCTTCACCTACTGATCCCAGAGACAATCTCCCCTTCACCTACTGATCCCAGAGCCCACCAGCCCTTCAACTACTGATCCCAGAGCAGATCTCCCCTTCACCTACTGATCCCAGAGCCCATCTCCCCTTCACCTACTGATCCCAGAGCCCATCAGCCCTTCACCTACTGATCCCAGAGCCCATCAGCCCTTCAGCTACTGTTCCCAGAGCCCATCTCCCCTTCACCTACTGATCCCAGAGCCCATCAGCCCTTCAACTACTGATCCCAGAGTAGATCTCCCCTTCACCTACTGATCCCAGAGCCCATCAGCCCTTCACCTACTGATCCCAGAGCCCATCAGCCCTTCACCTACTGATCCCAGAGCCCATCAGCCCTTCACCTACTGATCCCAGAGCCCATCTCCCCTTCACCTACTGATCCCAGAGCCCATCTCCCCTTCACCTACTGATCCCAGAGCCCATCTCCCCTTCACCTACTGATCCCAGAGCCCATCTCCCCTTCACCAACTGATCCCAAGAGCCCATCTCCCCTTCAACTACTGATCCCAGAGCCCATCTCCCCTTAACCAACTGATCCCAGAGCCCATCTCCCCTTCACCTACTGATCCCAGAGCCCATCTCCCCTTCACCTACTGATCCCAGAGCCCATCTACCCTTTTCCTACTGATCCCTGAGCCCATCTATCCTTCACCTACTGATCCCAGAGCCCATCAGCCCTTCACCTACTGATCCCAGAGCCCATCTCCCCTTCACCTACTGCTCCCAGAGCCCATCTCCCCTTCACCTACTGATCCCAGAGCCCATCTCCCCTTCACCTACTGATCCCAGAGCCCATCTCCCCTTCACCTACTGATCCCAAGAGCCCATCTCCCCTTCAGCTACTGATCCCAGAGCCCATCTCCCCTTCACCTACTGATCCCAGAGCCCATCTCCCCTTCACCTACTGATGCCAGTGCCCATCAGCCCTTCAACTACTGATCCCAGAGACCAACTCCCCTTCACCTACTGATCCCAGAGACAATCTCCCCTTCACCTACTGATCCCAGAGCCCACCAGCCCTTCAACTACTGATCCCAGAGCAGATCTCCCCTTCACCTACTGATCCCAGAGCCCATCTCCCCTTCACCTACTGATCCCAGAGCCCATCAGCCCTTCACCTACTGATCCCAGAGCCCATCAGCCCTTCAGCTACTGATCCCAGAGCCCATCTCCCCTTCACCTACTGATCCCAGAGCCCATCAGCCCTTCAACTACTGATCCAAGAGCCCATCTCCCCTTCACCTACTGATCCCAGAGCCCATCAGCCCTTCACCTACTGATCCCAGAGCCCATCAGCCCTTCATCTACTGATCCCAGAGCCCATCAGCCCTTTACCTTCTGATCCCAGAGCCCATCTCCCCTTCACCTACTGATCCCAGAGCCCATCAGCCCTTCAACTACTGATCCAAGAGCCCATCTCCCCTTCACCTACTGATCCCAGAGCCCATCAGCCCTTCACCTACTGATCCCAGAGCCCATCAGCCCTTCATCTACTGATCCCAGAGCCCATCAGCCCTTTACCTTCTGATCCCAGAGCCCATCTCCCCTTCACCTGCTGATCCCAGAGCCCATCTCCCCTTCACCTACTGATCCCAGAGCCCATCTCCCCTTCACCTACTGATCCCAGAGCCCATCTCCCCTACACCTACTGATCCCAGAGCCCATCAGCCCTTCACCTACTGATCCCAGAGCCCATCAGCCCTTCCCCTACTGATCCCAGGGACCATCAGCCTTTCACCAACTGATCCCAGAACCCCTCCACTTCACCTACTGATCCCAGAGCCCATCTCCCCTTCACCTACTGATCCCAGAGCCCATCTCCCCTTCACCTACTGATCCCAGAGCCCATCAGCCCTTCACCTACTGATCCCAGAGCCCATCAGCCCTTCATCTAATGATCCCAGAGCCCATCAGCCCTTCACCTACTGATCCCAGAGCCCATCAGCCCTTTACCTTCTGATCCCAGAGCCCATCTCCCCTTCACCTGCTGATCCCAGAGCCCATCTCCCCTTCACCTACTGATCCCAGAGCCCATCTCCCCTTCACCTACTGATCCCAGAGCCCATCAGCCCTTCACCTACTGATCCCAGAGCCCATCAGCCCTTCACCTACTGATCCCAGAGCCCATCTCCCCTTCACCTACTGATCCCAGAGCCCATCAGCCCTTCACCTACTGATCCCAGAGCCCATCAGCCCTTCACCTACTGATCCCAGAGCCCATCTCCCCTTCACCTACTGATCCCAGAGCCCATCAGCCCTTCACCTACTGATCCCAGAGCAGATCTCCCCTTCACCTACTGATCCCAGAGCCCATCTCCCCTTCACCTACTGATCCCAGAGCCCATCAGCCCTTCACCTACTGATCCCAGAGCCCATCTCCCCTTCACCTACTGATCCCAAGAGCCCATCAGCCCTTCACCTACTGATCCCAGAGCCCATCTCCCCTTCACCTACTGATCCCAGAGCCCATCTCCCCTTCACCTACTGATCCCAGAGGCCATCAGCCCTTCACCTACTGATCCCAGAGCCCATCAGCCCTTCACCTACTAATCCCAGAGCCCATCAGCCCTTCACCTACTGATCCCAGAGAACATCAGCCCTTCACATATTGATCCCAGAGCCCATCTCCCCTTCACCTACTGATACCAGAGCCCATCTACCCTTCATGTACTGATCCCAGAGCCCATCAGCCCTTCACCTACTGATCCCAGAGCCCATCAGCCCTTCACCTACTGATCCCAGAGCCCATCTCCCCTTCACCTACTGATCCCAGAGCCCATCTCCCCTTCACCTACTGATCCCAGAGCCCATCACCCCTTCACCTACTGATCCCAGAGCCCATCAGCCCTTCACCTACTGATCCCAGAGCCCATCTCCCCTTCACCTACTGATCCCAGAGCCGATCTCCCCTTCACCTACTGATCCCAGAGCCCATCAGCCCTTCACCTACTGATCCCAGAGACCATCAGCCCTTCACCAACTGATCCCAGAGCCCATCTTCCCTTCACCTACTGATCCCAGAGCCCATCTCCCCTTCACCTACTGATCCCAGAGCACATCAGCCCTTCACCTACTGATCCCAGAGCCCATCTCCCTTTCACCTACTGATTCCAGAGCCCATCTCCCCTTCACCTACTGATCCCAGAGCCCATCTCCCCTTCACCTGCTGATCCCAGAGCCCATCTCCCCTTCACCTGCTGATCCCAGAGCCCATCAGCCCTTCAACTACTGATCCCAGAGCCCATCAGCCCTTCACCTACTGATCCCAGAGCCCATCTCCCCTTCACCTACTGATCCCAGAGCCCATCAGCCCTTCACCGACTGATCCCAGAGCCCATCTCCCCTTCACCTACTGATCCCAGAGCCCAACTCCCCTTCACCTACTGATCCCAGAGCCCATCAGCCCTTCACCTACTGATCCCAGAGCCCATCTCCCCTTCACCTACTGATCCCAGAGACCATCAGCCCTTCACCTACTGATCCCAGAGCCCATCTCCCCTTCACCTACTGATCCCAGAGCCCATCAGCCCTTCAGCTACTGATCTCAGAGCCCATCAGCCCTTCACCTACTGATCCCAGAGCCCATCACCCCTTCACCTACTGATCCCAGAGCCCATCAGCCCTTCACCTACTGATCCCAGAGCCCATCTCCCCTTCACCTACTGATCCCAGAGCCGATCTCCCCTTCACCTACTGATCCCAGAGCCCATCAGCCCTTCACCTACTGATCCCAGAGACCATCAGCCCTTCACCAACTGATCCCAGAGCCCATCTCCCCTTCACCTACTGATCCCAGAGCCCATCTCCCCTTCACCTACTGATCCCAGAGCCCATCAGCACTTCACCTACTGATCGCCAGAGCCCATCTCCCTTTCACCTACTGATCCCAGAGCCCATCTCCCCTTCACCTACTGATCCCAGAGCCCATCTCCCCTTCACCTGCTGATCCCAGAGCCCATCAGCCCTTCACCTACTGATCCCAGAGACCATCAGCCCTTCACCAACTGATCCCAGAGCCCATCTCCCCTTCACCTATTGATCCCAGAGCCCATCTCCCCTTCACCTACTGATCCCAGAGCCCATCAGCCCTTCACCTACTGATCGCCAGAGCCCATCTCTCTTTCACCTACTGATCCCAGAGCCCATCTCCCCTTCACCTACTGATCCCAGAGCCCATCTCCCCTTCACCAACTGATCCCAAGAGCCCATCTCCCCTTCAACTACTGATCCCAGAGCCCATCTCCCCTTAACCAACTGATCCCAGAGCCCATCTCCCCTTCACCTACTGATCCCAGAGCCCATCTCCCCTTCACCTACTGATCCCAGAGCCAATCTACCCTTTTCCTACTGATCCCTGAGCCCATCTATCCTTCACCTACTGATCCCAGAGCCCATCAGCCCTTCACCTACTGATCCCAGAGCCCATCTCCCCTTCACCTACTGCTCCCAGAGCCCATCTCCCCTTCACCTACTGATCCCAGAGCCCATCTCCCCTTCACCTACTGATCCCAGAGCCCATCTCCCCTTCACCTACTGATCCCAAGAGCCCATCTCCCCTTCAGCTACTGATCCCAGAGCCCATCTCCCCTTCACCTACTGATCCCAGAGCCCATCTCCCCTTCACCTACTGATGCCAGTGCCCATCAGCCCTTCAACTACTGATCCCAGAGACCAACTCCCCTTCACCTACTGATCCCAGAGACAATCTCCCCTTCACCTACTGATCCCAGAGCCCACCAGCCCTTCAACTACTGATCCCAGAGCAGATCTCCCCTTCACCTACTGATCCCAGAGCCCATCTCCCCTTCACCTACTGATCCCAGAGCCCATCAGCCCTTCACCTACTGATCCCAGAGCCCATCAGCCCTTCAGCTACTGATCCCAGAGCCCATCTCCCCTTCACCTACTGATCCCAGAGCCCATCAGCCCTTCAACTACTGATCCCAGAGTAGATCTCCCCTTCACCTACTGATCCCAGAGCCCATCAGCCCTTCACCTACTGATCCCAGAGCCCATCAGCCCTTCACCTACTGATCCCAGAGCCCATCAGCCCTTCACCTACTGATCCCAGAGCCCATCTCCCCTTCACCTACTGATCCCAGAGCCCATCAGCCCTTCACCTACTGATCCCAGAGCAGATCTCCCCTTCACCTACTGATCCCAGAGCCCATCTCCCCTTCACCTACTGATCCCAGAGCCCATCAGCCCTTCACCTACTGATCCCAGAGCCCATCTCCCCTTCACCTACTGATCCCAAGAGCCCATCAGCCCTTCACCTACTGATCCCAGAGCCCATCTCCCCTTCACCTACTGATCCCAGAGCCCATCTCCCCTTCACCTACTGATCCCAGAGGCCATCAGCCCTTCACCTACTGATCCCAGAGCCCATCAGCCCTTCACCTACTAATCCCAGAGCCCATCAGCCCTTCACCTACTGATCCCAGAGAACATCAGCCCTTCACATATTGATCCCAGAGCCCATCTCCCCTTCACCTACTGATACCAGAGCCCATCTACCCTTCATGTACTGATCCCAGAGCCCATCAGCCCTTCACCTACTGATCCCAGAGCCCATCAGCCCTTCACCTACTGATCCCAGAGCCCATCTCCCCTTAACCAACTGATCCCAGAGCCCATCTCCCCTTCACCTACTGATCCCAGAGCCCATCTCCCCTTCACCTACTGATCCCAGAGCCCATCTACCCTTTTCCTACTGATCCCTGAGCCCATCTATCCTTCACCTACTGATCCCAGAGCCCATCAGCCCTTCACCTACTGATCCCAGAGCCCATCTCCCCTTCACCTACTGATCCCAGAGCCCATCAGCCCTTCAACTACTGATCCCAGAGTAGATCTCCCCTTCACCTACTGATCCCAGAGCCCATCAGCCCTTCACCTACTGATCCCAGAGCCCATCAGCCCTTCACCTACTGATCCCAGAGCCCATCAGCCCTTCACCTACTGATCCCAGAGCCCATCTCCCCTTCACCTACTGATCCCAGAGCCCATCTCCCCTTCAGCTACTGATCCCAGAGCCCATCTCCCCTTCACCTACTGATCCCAGAGCCCATCTCCCCTTCACCTACTGATGCCAGTGCCCATCAGCCCTTCAACTACTGATCCCAGAGACCAACTCCCCTTCACCTACTGATCCCAGAGACAATCTCCCCTTCACCTACTGATCCCAGAGCCCACCAGCCCTTCAACTACTGATCCCAGAGCAGATCTCCCCTTCACCTACTGATCCCAGAGCCCATCTCCCCTTCACCTACTGATCCCAGAGCCCATCAGCCCTTCACCTACTGATCCCAGAGCCCATCAGCCCTTCAGCTACTGATCCCAGAGCCCATCTCCCCTTCACCTACTGATCCCAGAGCCCATCAGCCCTTCAACTACTGATCCCAGAGTAGATCTCCCCTTCACCTACTGATCCCAGAGCCCATCAGCCCTTCACCTACTGATCCCAGAGCCCATCAGCCCTTCACCTACTGATCCCAGAGCCCATCAGCCCTTCACCTACTGATCCCAGAGCCCATCTCCCCTTCACCTACTGATCCCAGAGCCCATCAGCCCTTCACCTACTGATCCCAGAGCAGATCTCCCCTTCACCTACTGATCCCAGAGCCCATCTCCCCTTCACCTACTGATCCCAGAGCCCATCAGCCCTTCACCTACTGATCCCAGAGCCCATCTCCCCTTCACCTACTGATCCCAAGAGCCCATCAGCCCTTCACCTACTGATCCCAGAGCCCATCTCCCCTTCACCTACTGATCCCAGAGCCCATCTCCCCTTCACCTACTGATCCCAGAGGCCATCAGCCCTTCACCTACTGATCCCAGAGCCCA